>NW_020861817.1:0-42580 GCF_003713205.1 Coffea eugenioides
TACAAGATATAAGCCATCCAGCCACGTGAATAAGTACTACAAGCCTTCCTTCGCCTTGAGCCCCGTGGAGGGAAAAAAATCGTTTTGGGATGAGCTAGAAGCTCAGCGAGTAACCAGGAAAATCATTAAACAAATATATTTCACAGTGTTGCATTTCGATGATTTCGATGATGTCATGATTCAGAGATCAAATGTCCGTTTAGTGCTCTCGTGAGCCAGTGAAATCAATGCACTTGAACACCCAACGCTCAAATAGATCATTTAACATTAACATTGAGAGGGAGCCCCTTTTTGAGCTCCAGATAAACATGAACATGAACCATAAACAAGGTGGAGACGTTGGTGTCCAGCACAAGACTTTCCCAGAACTCATTGAAGCCAAATCATGTCATGAATCCACATGCAAGCACGCATGATATGCAATCGAGTAAATAATGCAGGAAACGGTTCATAAATAACTTTAGAAATAGTTTGAGGTCACTCACCTCCATGGCTAAGAAATCATCCATCATATAACATTGCTTTACTCAAATCCGAGCCTTAGATCAGAAACCCAATGCAAACAAGTTCCTTCAAAGTTCGGACAGCACTTCCCCTGAATTTGCTAACTTTTCCAGCCATCATGGCTTCATTATTTCCTCATTCCAACCCCAAAGGTACACACACAACAACAAGTTCATCCAATAGCCATTCAGCAAGCTCCAAGTAGTACTAGTACAAGTCAAGCAAGGGAAAAGTCCGGAAATGAAAGTTAAGCTCAAAACCAGAAAAACAGTTTTGGACGTCATTTTCCGGTAAAGGTACCAAAGGCGCTACGATTGTCGGATGAAGGTTCAAGACCAACCGTTTCGAAGTTAAGATATAGGGTTACAATGTTACAGAAGGTCACCCAACCCAGTTGCGAGTGTAACCAGGTCAAAAATGCAAGATACTATACCAGAATCACAAAAACAGATTCACAGAACGCATTCTAGCGGAAACATAATAACTCAGGCTCTCCAAGTCCAAATCCAGAAATTCAAAAACCAGCTGAAATCTAAGAAACAGGGCTACATTTCATCAGAAGACCTCAACAACCAATTCGGAAGCAATTCCAGCCAAAACAACCAATTACAGGCGCAATTCTTGCATTCGGGTAAAACCAGAACAGCAATAGTAATTTCGACTTTTCTCATTCTACACTACTCCTATTGACCTGAAATTTTGTAGGTACCTCTAAAATGTCATTCCCTACAACTTTCATGTTTTAAGCCAAGGCCAATTCGGCCTCTAACTAGGAGCTAAAAATTCGGACAGAATGTTTCTTCACAAAACCTAATTTTCTGAAATTTCTTCCAAAACAGAAATTGGTTGCAATTCATCACTTTTTCCACCTTCTAGAATCATTATATACCATTTCCAATCGTCATAGATAGCCACACAATCATGCTTATATTAAAACAGAAAAATCCCCAAAAATAATAAAACTTCATCACTTCAACCACAAATCAAGAAATAATCCATAAAAGTGCATCTTATACCACCACCAATCATGAATTGAACATCATTAGAGGAAGGAGAGGGTTCCTTCACAACTCACCTTAGCAATACAAGAGATAGAGCAACTAGCCACCTTAGCTTTCCAAACAACTCCACAAAACACCTCAAGACCACTTAGCAAAGAGATTTTATGGAATGATTTGGAGTTTTATTGGTTGGATTTGAAGATTGAGCAAGAAATAGAAGGAAGAAATTGATAGCTTTTGTTTCTTTTCCTTTGAGAGAGAGCCGGCTATGAAGCTTTAGAAATAAGGATGATTTTTGGCAATTTTTTGATTTATTTGGTAAAGTAGTGAATAGTGTAGTCAAAGTCCAAGACTTAATCTTATGGTGACATTTGTCACCTTTTGGTTCAAAACTTATCTTTTTGTCTCCCTAATACAAATGTCTTAACACCTTGTACAATAATATCACTTAATACAAAATTCCAACAAGTTGTCAAAAATATAATGCATTTACCGCACAAGCGGGTCCCACGTTCAAAATACGCTCATAATTTCTCAAAAACTTACCGATACTAGAAAAATCGTTTTAAAACAATCTTTGCTCATAAACTTTATCTGGGGAATTTTTCTAATAAAGAAAATATAGAAAAGGCGGGCGATTAAATAAAATAAACCGTAGAAATTTCTTTCGGGGCGTCACAAACTCCCATCCTTAAAAGAATGTCGTCCTCGACATTCCCTCTTGTACCAATCAAGTCAAGACATTCCGCAAAAATCACTAATATTGCAAACCAAACCCACAGTCCGGCATCCTAAACTTCAAGCCTAGGATACACTACAGAGATCTGAAGCCTAAGCTCTGATACCAACTGTGACGGCCCCGCTTCTCCCAAGGGCGAACCAGAGGGTTCGGCGGGCCGCCTGCCCAGCTCTCGCCGGGACTCAGTTGTTCACTACAATCCTCAAATGAATTACAAGAATAAACCTCAAATATTACAATATAAATCTCCAATATACATCAAATTCTCCAAAAATTACATGTCATAAGCGAAGCGGAAACAATTCCCAACTATACATAAAATGATTCCAAATCCAAACTGTACAAGATATAAGCCATCCAGCCACGTGAATAAGTACTACAAGCCTTCCTTCGCCTTGAGCCCCGTGGAGGGAAAAAAATCGTTTTGGGATGAGCTAGAAGCTCAGCGAGTAACCAGGAAAATCATTAAACAAATATATTTCACAGTGTTGCATTTCGATGATTTCGATGATGTCATGATTCAGAGATCAAATGTCCGTTTAGTGCTCTCGTGAGCCAGTGAAATCAATGCACTTGAACACCCAACGCTCAAATAGATCATTTAACATTAACATTGAGAGGGAGCCCCTTTTTGAGCTCCAGATAAACATGAACATGAACCATAAACAAGGTGGAGACGTTGGTGTCCAGCACAAGACTTTCCCAGAACTCATTGAAGCCAAATCATGTCATGAATCCACATGCAAGCACGCATGATATGCAATCGAGTAAATAATGCAGGAAACGGTTCATAAATAACTTTAGAAATAGTTTGAGGTCACTCACCTCCATGGCTAAGAAATCATCCATCATATAACATTGCCTTACTCAAATCCGAGCCTTAGATCAGAAACCCAATGCAAACAAGTTCCTTCAAAGTTCGGACAGCACTTCCCCTGAATTTGCTAACTTTTCCAGCCATCAGGGCTTCATTATTTCCTCATTCCAACCCCAAAGGTACACACACAACAACAAGTTCATCCAATAGCCATTCAGCAATCTCCAAGTAGTACTAGTACAAGTCAAGCAAGGGAAAAGTCCGGAAATGAAAGTTAAGCTCAAAACCAGAAAAACAGTTTTGGACGTCATTTTCCGGTAAAGGTACCAAAGGCGCTACGATTGTCGGATGAAGGTTCAAGACCCACCGTTTCGAAGTTAAGATATAGGGTTACAATGTTACAGAAGGTCACCCAACCCAGTTGCGAGTGTAACCAGGTCAAAAATGCAAGATACTATACCAGAATCACAAAAACAGATTCACAGAACGCATTCTAGCGGAAACATAATAACTCAGGCTCTCCAAGTCCAAATCCAGAAATTCAAAAACCAGCTGAAATCTAAGAAACAGGGCTACATTTCATCAGAAGACCTCAACAACCAATTCGGAAGCAATTCCAGCCAAAACAACCAATTACAGGCACAATTCTTGCATTCGGGTAAAACCAGAACAGCAATAGTAATTTCAACTTTTCTCATTCTACACTACTCCTATTGACCTAAAATTTTGCAGGTACCTCTAAAATGTCATTCCCTACAACTTTCATGTTTTAAGCCAAGGCCAATTCGGCTTCTAACTAGGAGCTAAATATTCGGACAGAATGTTCCTTCACAAAACCTAATTTTCTGAAATTTCTTCCAAAACAGAAATTGGTTGCAATTCATCATTTTTTCCACCTTCTAGAATCATTATATACCATTTCCAATCATTATAGATAGCCACACAATCATGCTTATATTAAAACAGAAAAATCCCCAAAAATAATAAAACTTCATCACTTCAACCACAAATCAAGAAATAATCCATAAAAATGCATCTTATACCACCACCAATCATGAATTGAACATCATTAGAGGAAGGAGAGGGTTCCTTCACAACTCACCTTAGCAATACAAGAGATAGAGCAACTAGCCACCTTAGCCTTCCAAACAACTCCACAAAACACCTCAAGACCACTTAGCAAAGAGATTTTATGGAACGATTTGGAGTTTTATTGGTTGGATTGGAAGATTGAGCAAGAAATAGAAGGAATAAATTGATAGCTTTTCTTTCTTTTCCTTTGAGAGAGAGCCGGCTATGAAGCTTTAGAAATAAGGATGATTTTTGGCAATTTTTTGATTTATTTGGTAAAGTAGTGAATAGTGTAGTCAAAGTCCAAGACTTAATCTTATGGTCACACTTGTCACCTTTTGGTTCAAAACTTATCTTTTTGTCTCTCTAATACAAATATCTTAACACCTTGTACAATAATATCACTTAATACAAAATTCCAACAAGTTGTCAAAAATATAATGCATTTACCGCACAAGCGGGTCCCACGTTCAAAATACGCTCATAATTTCTCAAAAACTTACCGATACTAGAAAAATCATTTTAAAACAATCTTTGCTCATAAACTTTATCTGGGGAAATTTTTCTAATAAAGAAAATATAGAAAAGGCGGGCGATTAAATAAAATAAACCGTAGAAATTTCTTTCGGGGCGTCACAAACTCCCCTCCTTAAAAGAATGTCGTCCTCGACATTCCCTCTTGTACCAATCAAGTCAAGACATTCCGCAAAAATCACTAATATTGCAAACCAAACCCACAGTCCGGCATCCTAAACTTCAAGCCTAGGATACACTACAGAGATCTGAAGCCTAAGCTCTGATACCAACTGTGACGGCCCCGCTTCTCCCAAGGGCGAACCAGAGGGTTCGGCGGGCCGCCTGCCCAGCTCTCGCCGGGACTCAGTTGTTCACTACAATCCTCAAATGAATTACAAGAATAAACCTCAAATATTACAATATAAATCTCCAATATACATCAAATTCTCCAAAAATTACATGTCATAAGCGAAGCGGAAACAATTCCCAACTATACATAAAATGATTCCAAATCCAAACTGTACAAGATATAAGCCATCCAGCCACGTGAATAAGTACTACAAGCCTTCCTTCGCCTTGAGCCCCGTGGAGGGAAAAAAATCGTTTTGGGATGAGCTAGAAGCTCAGCGAGTAACCAGGAAAATCATTAAACAAATATATTTCACAGTGTTGCATTTCGATGATTTCGATGATGTCATGATTCAGAGATCAAATGTCCGTTTAGTGCTCTCGTGAGCCAGTGAAATCATTGCACTTGAACACCCAACGCTCAAATAGATCATTTAACATTAACATTGAGAGGAGCCCTTTTTGAGCTCCAGATAAACATGAACATGAACCATAAACAAGGTGGAGACGTTGGTGTCCAGCACAAGACTTTCCCAGAACTCATTGAAGCCAAATCATGTCATGAATCCACATGCAAGCACGCATGATATGCAATCGAGTAAATAATGCAGGAAACGGTTCATAAATAACTTTAGAAATAGTTTGAGGTCACTCACCTCCATGGCTCAGAAATCATCCATCATATAACATTGTCTTGCTCAAATCCGAGCCTTAGATCACAAACCCAATGCAAACAAGTTCCTTCAAAGTTCGGACAGCACTTCCCCTGAATTTGCTAACTTTTCCAGCCATCATGGCTTCATTATTTCCTCATTCCAACCCCAAAGGTACACACACAACAACAAGTTCATCCAATAGCCATTCAGCAAGCTCCAAGTAGTACTAGTACAAGTCAAGCTAGGGAAATGTCCGGAAATGAAAGTTAAGCTCAAAACCAGAAAAACAGTTTTGTAAGTCATTTTACGGTAATGGTACTAAAGGCGCTACGATTGTCGTATGAAGGTGTAAGATCCACCTTTTCGAAACTAAGAGATAGGTTTACAATGTTTCAGAAGGTCACTCAACCCAGTTTGGAGTGTAACCAGGTCAAAAATGCAAGATACTATACCAGAATCACAAAAACAGATTCACAGAACGCATTCTAGCGGAAACATCATAACTCAAGCTCTCCAAGTCAAAATCCAGAAATTCCAAAACCAGATGAAAGCTAAGAAACAGGGCTACATTTCATCAGAAGACCTCAACAACCAATTAGAAAGAAATTCCATCCAAAACAACCAATTACAGGCGCAATTCTTGCATTCGGGTAAAACCAGAACAACAATAGTAATTTCAACTTTTCTCATTCTACACTACTATGATTGACCTGAAATTTTGTAGGTACCTCTAAAATGTCATTCCCTAAAACTTTTATGTTTTAATCCAATGCCAATTCGGCCTCTAACTAGGAGCTAAAAATTCGGTCAGAATGTTCCTTCACAAAACCTAATTTTCTGAAATTTCTTCCAAAACAGAAATTGGTTGCAATTAATCACTTTTTCCACCTTCTAGAATCATTATATATCATTTCCAATCATCATAGATAGCCACAGAATCATGCTTATATTAAAACAGAAAAATCCCCAAAAATAATAAAACTTCATCACTTCAACCACAAATCAAGAAATAATCCATAAAAGTGCATCTTGTGAGGCCCCAGTCCGTCCGTAAGCTGAGATGAGGGTTATTCGTAAATCGGTGGGTTGGAATTCGGGTTTTAAGGCTAAGGAGTAAAACCCTAACCTCGGTTAAGGTTGAAAACCCTAGTTTATTTTATTAGAAAGTTTAAGTGGGTTTTTTTTCTTTATCGCCCGCCTTTTCTACATTTTCCTTTACTAGAACTTTCCCCAGATAATTCTTATGAGTAAATATAGGTTTTAGATGATTTTTCTAGTATCGGTTAGTTTTTGAGAAATTAAGGATATATAACGGACGTGGGACCCGCTAGTGCGAAATGTTCGAAAAAATTCGGCCAATTAGGTTAAGTTCCGGACACTGGGTGAAATTTATCGGGTGTTAAGAGATAAGTAGAGGTTGTGATGTGATTGATGTGAGAGAGAAAAAGGATAGAGATGCTTTAAATGGAGTGACAAGTGTCACTATCTCATTGGTTGGACTTGTTGGACAACTATTCACTTGTTCTGACTTTTTACCATTTAGTTAAAATATCTCAAAAACTTACCAAAAATTCACTCTTTCCTCCTCTCTCTTGGTCGGCCATCTTGAACAAAGAAGAAAGAAAACTCTTCCAATTTCTAGCTTCTATCTAGCTCAAATCTTCCAAAACAATCACATAAACTTGTTTCTACTCCATAAAATCTCTTCATTAGGTGTTATTTAGTAGTTTGGTGAAGTGTTTGGAGAAGCTAAGGTGTCAAGCAACTCTCTCTCTCTTGTGTTACTAGGTGAGTAATGAATGAACCTTCTCCTTCATCTAATGAAGCTTAATTGATGCCTAGTGATAGTTAAAGTGATGAATTTTGTGGTTATTTCTTGCTTTTGGATGAATTGATGAAGTTTTCAATTTATTGGTGATTTTCTGGTTTAATATGATCATGATGGTGTGGCTATCTTTGATGATTGGAAATGATGTTTAATAACTCTAGTAGGTGTAAATGATTGATAATTGCAATCAATTTCTGTTTTGGAAGAAATTCTGGAAAATTAGGGTTCTTGGTTCTTCATTCTGTCCGAAATTTTTGGTCCTAGATATAGGCCGAATTGGCCTTGGCTTAAAACATGAAAGTTGTAGGTATTGATGTTTTAAAGGTTCCTGTAAAATTTCAGGTCAATCGGAGTAGTGTAGAATGAGATAATCCGAAATTACTATTGCTGTTCTGGGCTCATCAGGATGTTAGAACTGCGTCTGAAATGGGTTGTTTTGCCTGGAATTGTTTTGGATTTGGGTGTTGAGGTCTTCTGATGAAATGTAGCCCTGTTTTTAAGCTTTCGGATGGCTTTGGAATTTCTGGATTTGGCCTTGTGTAGGCTGAGTTATGATGTTTGTACTAGAATACGGTTTGTGAACCTGTTTTGCGATTCTGGTATAGTGTCTTGCATTTTTGACCTTGTTACCTTCAAAACTGGACAAAGTTTCCTTCTTCAACATTGTAGCTCCTTAAGTCCTGAATATTTCTGTAAAATTTAAGGTCAAACGGATTAGCGTATTCTGAGTTATAGACAGAACACTCAGGCCTGTTTTAGACATTAGTTTGTGTACGTTTTAAATTTCAGTTTCTGACCGTGGGTTTTCCGTTTTGATCCCGTACGATCTGTGTGAGAACCCGTAAAACCCTAATATTTTTCCTAGGGTTTATTTCCCCTTAATTGCATGTTTTCGGCATTATCTGGCTTAGAAATATTTTCTTAGTGGATTTTATGAGCAATTATAGTTTTAAGATGATTTTTCTAGCATTGGAGAATTTTTAGAAAATTAAGAGTAAATAGTGGACGTGGGACCCACTAGTGCGAAAAGTTCGGAAAAATTCGGCCAATAAGGTTAAATTTCGGATACTGTTTAAAATTTATCGGGTGTTAAGAGATAAGTAGTGTGTGTGAAGTGATTGATGTGAGAGAGAAAAGAAATGATAAGATTGCATTTAATGTAGTGCCACTTGTCACCATGTCATTAGTCTTACTTTAAGAGTTACTATTCACCTTTTGACATTTTTTGACTTTTGACCCAAATAAGTAAATATCTTCAAAAAAATTCACCAAAAATTCTCTCATTTTCTTCCTCCATGGCCGGCCCTCCCTAAGCAAGAAGAAAGACAAAACTCTTCAATATTCTAGCCAACTCCAAGCTCAAATCAAGTAAACCACTTGCTTAACTTAGTTCTTACTCCATAAATTTCTTCCTTCTAGTGCTAGCAAGTTGTTTGGTGAACTTTGTTTGAAGAGCAAAGGTGTCCTACATCCCTCTCTCTCTTGATCTCTTGGTAAGTGTTGCTTGAACACCCTACTACCTTCAATAATGGTTACATGATGCTTAGAAGTGGCTTAAGTGGTTGAAAATGTGGTTTATCTCTTGGTTTGGCTTGTTATGGTGAAGTTTTTATTTTTTTGGGAATTTTTCTGGTTTAATATGATCTTGATGTTGGGGGCTTGTATGATGAATTGTAATGGTTGGAAATGGCTCTAGTGGATGTCAAATGTGGTTAAATGCAACTAATTTTGGATTTGGATGGAAAATTGGCAAGTTAGGGTTTGAAAGTCCCCAATTCTGTCCGGTTTTAGATCACTAGGTTAGAGGCCGAATTAGACTTTGCTCAAAACATGAAAGTTGTAGGTATTGATGTGATGGAGATGCCTGTAAAATTTCAGGTCATTTGGATTAGTGTAGAATGAGTTATGACGAAATTACTGTAGCTGTTCTGCTTTGGACAGAATGCGAAAACTGCGATAGTGATTGGCCATTTTGACTGGTTTTGGTTTGGATTTTGAAGTTGATGTCTTCTGATGAAATGTAGCTGAATGTCTTAGCTAACGTATGCCTTTGGAATTTCGGCATTTGGACTTGTATGGACTGAGATATACCGATTACAGTTTTCTGCGTTTTGCGAACCTGTTTTAGGAATTCTGGGTTAGTATTTGGCATTTTCGACCTAGTTAAGCTAGGAACTGGATTGAGTGGTCTTCTACATTATTGTAGCCCTGTTCCATAGCTTCGAAACGGTGGGTCTTACACCCCCAACCGATATTTGTAGTGAGAGTTGTACCATTACCGCATATAAGTGTAAAACAGTTTTTCCTAATCGGGGCCAAGACTATTGCTAATTTTAATTTCTGGTTTGCTATCGTGTTCATTTATGCATATGAAACCCTATTGGGGTTGTGTTTAGCATTGTTTGGTGACTCGTTCTCGAGTCTCATTGTATGTGTTACATGTTCTAGGGCTTGAAGGTAGTGCTCGACGGCTTGGTGATCACGGTGTATGAAACACCATTTTCTTACTTGGTGAGTATACTACTCACTTGATGGATTACTATGTGGCTTTGTTAAATGTTATGTGATGCCTTAATGGCCTACTTGGATATTGAAATTGATAAAGGTGAGGGTGTACTTGACCGCCCTCACCTCTTTTGTTATTGTCACTGATTGGTTACCGTTTTATTGCATTACTGGACTTGATATATTGGTTGGTAAATTCCATTTCATGGAAACCGAATTGATGTCGTTTGGACGATGTCCAACGGCCATACTGCATTACTGAGCTCAACTCCGTTTGGTAGTCAATTGGATCGAGCCGGCGAGGGCTTGGTCGTGAAGATTGAATTGCCACGGGGACTGTACTGGGGAACCTTGTGGTATGAGACCCTTGGTTCCGGTAAACTCGAGTATTACCAAAAGCTACTGGAATGGAGTGCGGGCCCGGTTGGGGGTATGTTGGGTGGAAGGAATGGAAGTAAAGTGAGGTCTACGGTTTGATACTTTTGACATTGACGGAGAGTCAATGAGGTTGGTTCAAGATTGCAAGCGTGGAAATGGGCTCTTGAGAGCCGACCGTATCCTTTTACCGTTTTGCTTCATTGCTTATTTGTGCACTTTAAATGAAGGTTCATTCTTATATGACTTTGATTGCTTATTGGGTGGTATACCACTGGGCTTTGGCTCATTCCGTGTTATTTGTTTTCCTTACAGGAATATAAATGCTTTTGAAAATGGACTGGATAGTCAATTGCCATACTGAGCTTGTACATGTCTTTTGTATCGCTCTCGAAGTGAAACCCTAATGTAACGGGTTCATTTCCTTTTGATAGGCAAATCGAATGTGTACTCCTTAATGAATGGTTGGCATGCCATTATGGATGTAAATGATGATTTCCATTGTATATATATGTTTATATGTTGAATTGCTGTTTGGATGAACTTCGGAGCGAATCGGCTTTCGAACGGCAAAAAGAAAAAAAATTTGGCAAAAGCTCACTGGCCTGAATCCGGCCAGGAATCCGGCCAGAATCTGGCCGGATTGAAGGCCGGATTGCCTGAGGAAAATTGGAAACCCGGCCAGTTGCTCACTGGCCGGTATCCGGCCAGACAATCCGGCCGGAATATTGGCCGGATTGCCGGCCGGATTGGGTGGAACTTTTGAAAAAAATTCGAGATGCTTACTGGACAGTATCCGGCCAAGAATCCGGCCGCTAATCCGGCCAGATTCCGGCCGGATTCTGGCGTGTCCAGCACTATTCATTTCGGTTTTCAATTTTTGTTTTTTTTTATTTTGTGTTTTCTGACTTGTTTGCGCGCAATGGTATGTTCCGGAACGTTATAGAACGACGTTAACTGTACCGTAGTCCTGGCGAGAGCTGGGCAGGCAGTCCGCTAACCCCTTTGGTTCGCCTTAGGGGAAGGTGGGGCTGTCACAGGTGGTATCAGAGCCTAGGTTTGAATTAGCCTGGGTGTAATAGAAGTGCTCGACTTGAGGGTTTTATTGATTATGGTTTTTAAGGTTATTCATGTTGTTTATTCCTTTGCTATAGGATGGATGCCAGTGGTGACCCGAGTGACCGTCCGGCAGGAGATCGTCCTCATAGCACGTTGCCGCCGATTAAGTATCAACTTAGGCAGAAGGGGGCCGTGGTCCGTTGGAGCCCGGCCAGCCGCGTTCGACAGTGTGGGTGTCGTAGCAACTTTGCCTACCCAAATACACTAGTTTTGTCGGTGGCAAAGGAACGCGAGGAGTTTGCTAAGGAAAATACTAAGCTTGAAGCTGTGGTTGCTGCGTTGGAAGCTGAGGTGACTCAGGCTAAGGCGACCAATGAGAAGCAAGCCTCGCGTATTAAAGAGCTAGAATATGACGTGCAAGAGGTCGAGGAAAGAGTTGATGATCTATGTGATCAGTTGAGAGATGCACGCGAGCGCGAGACTAAGCGAGCTCGTAAGGTCAGGGGTCGTGCTGAGGCGATCCTTAACCTATGCGACGACGGACTCGAGGAGTCTAGTGACGAGGCCTCGTATGCTGGGGCCGAGGCTGGGGAGGAATCTACCCCATCGCCTGGGTCTCAGACCCCGGCGACTGACTAGGCCTTGATCTTAGAGGCTTCTTTTGGATAGGTGGTGGTTTTGGTATGTACATAGAGATAGGGATAGAGCCTTAGCTAATCGTTTTGGATGTAGGATTAGCTACGTGTAAATTTCTTTTGATAGGCCTATCCTCGGGAGGATCGTGTATGTACGTACGTGCTTTGGCCGTACTTGACTGACTGATTGTAAATATGTGTTTGGCTTGTATATATGTGTGCTTGTGATCCTGTTTGAAATGCATCTATATGTGCTAAGTGAAAGTTTATGTGTTACTTACATGCTTTGTTACTGCTTTGGTTTAGTACTTTTGCCTAGACCGAGTGAACTCATGGAAGGAACACGAAGTGGTCGGGGACGTGGGCGTGGTAGGCAACCCACACCGGTTAGGGAAACTGGGGAAGCTTCTACTGGCCCAATTCCTGAACCCCAAATAGACCCCAATGCTCAAATAGCTGCTGCTATGCAGCAAATGACAAACCTACTCGCACAAGTAGTGCAACAACAGGGCCAAAACCCAAACCCTAACCCTGGAAACCCCGGAAACCCTGGCCATCATATTGAGAGCGAAGATAGAGCACTAGAACGTTTCCAAAAGTTTTCCCCGCCAAAGTTTATTGGGGGACCCGACCCTGATGTTGCTGAGAAATGGCTGGAGAAGATGGTAGACATATTCGCGGCCTTACACTATCCGGACGAACGGCAGGTGACTTTTGCCGTGTTCCAACTCGAGGGGGCTGCCCGTTCCTGGTGGAACGTAATTAGGCAGAAATGGGAGCGGGAGCAGACACAGAGGACTTGGGTGAATTTCATCCGAGAATTTAATGCTAAGTTTTTCCCTCCTCTAGTCCAGGAAAGGAAGGAGGACGAGTTTATCCGGCTCCGGCAAGGGGCTCAGACTGTGGCGGAGTACGAGAGCCAGTTTACCCGCCTGTCCAAATTCGCGCCTGAACTAATTATGACCGAACAACGACGCGTGAGGCGCTTTATTCAGGGCTTGAACGTGGAGATCCAGAAAGATCTCGCAGCGGCTCAAATCACTACTTTTAGCGAGGCAATGGAAAAAGCCCAACGGGTCGAGAGTGCACGGCTCCAGGTCCGAAACTTCCAGGCTAAGAAGCGTGGTTTTCCTGGGAGTACATCTGGGCAAGGTGAGAAGAGCACTCCCTCCAAGTTTGGACGAGGAACTGGGGGTGGACGACAATCTGGAACAGGCAGAGGGACTCCGTTCAGGGGCGGCCAAGTTGGGCGAGGACAGAGGGGGAACACCCAGAGTGGCTCGGCATCGGCACCTCGTGGTCCCTGTGGGCACTGTGGAAAGACAAACCACACCGAGGACAATTGCTGGAGGAAACTGGGGAAATGTCTGCGGTGTGGAAGTGCGGACCATCAGCTGGCTACATGTCCGGTCCTGAAACAAGATGGAAAGGGGAGTCAGCTACCGCCGAGGACTAACACTGGACCAGCCAAGGGAGACGGATCCAAACCTAAGGTGCCAGCTAGGGTTTATTCCTTAGAGCCCCATCAGGTCCCAGATTCTTCCGAGGTGGTGGAAGGTACGATCCCTATTTTCCACCGCTTTGCCAAAGTTTTAATTGATCCCGGTGCCACTCATTCGTTTGTTAACCCTGATTTCATGTGTGGCATCGATATAAAACCTGCTAGCTTACCATATGACTTAGAGGTTAGTACACCTACGGGGAATCAACGGTTGGTGACTAGTATGGTTTATAAGGATTGTGATGTATGGGTAGGAGAGAGGAGATTTTTAGGCGACCTGATTTGCTTGTCTATTAAGGGGTACGATGTGATTTTGGGTATGGACTGGCTAGCCAAATATAACGCCCAACTGGATTGTAAAACGAAGATAGTGGAATTTTGCATTCCTGGTGAGGCAACCTTAAGGTTGGATATAAGGGGTAGGTTAGCCTCATCTGCTATTCTTTCGGGCATTCGAGCTAGGAAATTGATAAGTAGAGGGGCACAAGGATTTTTGGCCTTCTTAATTAATACCCCTACGGATAAGTTAAAGGTAGAAGATGTAGCCATAGTGAGGGACTTTCCGGATGTTTTCCCTGATGAGTTAGTGGCTTTACCTCCGGAAAGAGAGATAGAATTCCGAATAGATCTTTTACCTGGAACTGCACCTATCTCAAAAACCCCTTACCGAATGGCGCCTGCAGAACTTAAGGAGCTTAAGTTGCAACTGCAAGACCTTTTGGAGCGGGGATTCATTCACGAGAGTGAGTCTCCTTGGGGAGCTCCGGTGTTATTTGTGAAGAAGAAGGACGGCACGTTGAGGATGTGTATTGACTATAGGGGGCTGAACAACGTTACGATCAAGAATAAGTATCCACTGCCCCACATCGACGAGTTGTTTGACCAGCTGCAAGGAGCAGTGGTCTTCTCGAAGTTGGACCTCCGACAGGGATACTATCAGTTATTGATAAAGAAGGAGGACATTCCGAAAACTGCCTTCAACTCGAGATACGGGCATTACGAGTTCGCCGTTATGCCCTTTGGATTGACTAATGCTCCCGCCGCCTTCATGGACTTAATGCATAGGGTTTTTAAACCCTACTAGACCGGTTTGTCGTGGTGTTCATTGACGACATTTTGGTCTACTCCAAGTCATGCGAGGAGCATGAGAAGCATTTGAGAATGGTGTTGCAGACCTTGAGGGAACATCAGCTATACGCCAAGTTTAGTAAATGCGAGTTCTGGTTGGAGAGAGTAGCGTTTCTAGGGCACGTGATCTCTCACGAAGGTATTTCGGTGGATCCAGCGAAGGTTGAGGCCGTGACAAATTGGAAAAGGCCAGAAACTCCCACGGAGATTCGCAGCTTTCTAGGGCTAGCTGGGTACTACCGACGGTTTATTAAAGATTTTTCCAAACTGGCAGGACCTTTAACTGACTTGACAAAGAAGCATGGCCAGTTTATCTGGAACGGCCGATGCGAAACAAGTTTTCACGAATTAAAGAAAAGACTGACCATGGCTCCAGTACTGGTCTTGCCAAATGGAGTGGACGGGTTTGCGGTTTATGCGGACGCGTCGCGAGAAGGCCTGGGGTGTGTTTTGATGCAGAACCGGAATGTGATTGCTTTCGCCTCTAGAAAATTGAAGCTTCACGAGCAGAACTACCCGACTCATGATCTGGAACTAGCTGCAGTGGTGTTTGCTCTGAAAAAGTGGAGGCACTACCTGTATGGGGTGACCTTTGAAGTGTTTTCGGATCACAAGAGTCTTAGGTACCTCTTCTCCCAGAAGGAACTGAATATGAGACAACGGCGATGGATGGAATTCTTGGAAGATTACGACTGTACGATCAATTACCATCCGGGAAAGGCAAATGTGGTAGCAGATGCCTTGAGTCGTAAGGTGCAAGTAGCAGGGCTAATGATTAAGGAGTGGGGTTTGCTAGAATCAGTGTGCGAGTGGAAACCCTGTCTAGGGAGCCATAAGGTGATATTTGGCAATGTTAGGGTTACCTCCACTCTACTGGAACGTATTAAAGAGGCACAAAAAGAAGATTTGATGGTACAGAAATGGAAAGAGAAAGTGGATAAGGGAGAAACTACGGACTTCAATTTGAGTCCTGAGGGTATTTTAAAGTACCGAAACCGAGTGGTGGTACCAAAGGATGAGGCATTGAAAGCAGAAATTCTGGAGGAAGCTCATAGATCTAAGTACACAATCCATCCGGGTAGCAGCAAGATGTATCAAGACCTGAAAGGAACCTATTGGTGGGACAATATGAAGAAGGAAATCGCGCAATATGTACAAAAATGTCTCATTTGCCAGCAAGTGAAGGCAGAGCATCAAAAACCATCGGGTCTGTTACAACCCTTGGAGATACCCGAGTGGAAGTGGGAAAACATTACCATGGACTTCGTTTCAGGTTTACCGAGGACGCAAAGAGGACACGATGCCGTTTGGGTGATCGTTGATCGATTAACCAAGTCGGCCCATTTCTTGCCGGTGAACATGAAGTATTCAATGGACAAGTTGGCTCGACTATACATGGATGAGGTTGTAAGACTACACGGTGTACCTGTGAGTATTGTTTCCGATCGGGATCCACGATTTGTATCACGGTTTTGGCAGAAATTTCAAGAAACCCTGGGGACTAAACTTAATTTGAGCACGACCTACCACCCTCAGACGGATGGCCAGTCAGAACGGACAATTCAGACGCTCGAGGACATGCTACGAACGTGCATTCTGGACTTTGGAGGCAATTGGGGTCAGCACATGACCTTAGTCGAATTTGCATATAACAATAGCTTCCATTCGTCGATACAAATGGCTCCGTATGAAGCCTTATACGGACGCAAATGCCGCTCGCCGATTTACTGGGATGAAGTTGGTGAGAAGAAGGCACTAGACCCGGCAACCATTCCATGGATGGAAGAGGCTCAAGAGAAGGTCAAATTGATAAGGCAACGAATCCAAACCGCTCAAAGTCGCCAAAAGAGCTACGCGGATAATCGAAGAAAAGACTTGGAGTTTGAAGTTGGAGACCACGTATTTCTTAAGATCACACCTTTACGAAGTCTCACAGCAGGTAAAGGAAAGAAACTTCAACCGCGGTACGTCGGACCCTACAAGATCCTGCAGAGGGTTGGAGCGGTCGCGTATCGATTGGAACTGCCATCCAGTCTATCTCGAATCCACGATGTATTTCACGTCTCGATGCTAAAGAAGTACCATCCTGACCCATCCCATGTATTGCAACCAGAGGATATCGAAGTAGATGAATCACTGGCCTATGAAGAGAAACCGGTCCAAGTACTTGATCGAAAAGTCAAGGAGCTCAGAAACAAGAAGATTCCATTAGTGAAAGTGCTATGGAGAAACCACGGAGTGGAGGAAGCTACCTGGGAGATAGAAGAGGAGATGCGAAAGAAATACCCAAACCTTTTCGGGAATTAAGGTGAGAAATTTCGAGGACGAAATTCTTTTAAGGGGGGGAGAGTGTGAGAACCCGTAAAACCCTAATATTTTTCCTAGGGTTTATTTCCCCTTAATTGCATGTTTTCGGCATTATCTGGCTTAGAAATATTTTCTTAGTGGATTTTATGAGCAATTATAGTTTTAAGATGATTTTTCTAGCATTGGAGAATTTTTAGAAAATTAAGAGTAAATAGTGGACGTGGGACCCACTAGTGCGAAAAGTTCGGAAAAATTCGGCCAATAAGGTTAAATTTCGGATACTGTTTAAAATTTATCGGGTGTTAAGAGATAAGTAGTGTGTGTGAAGTGATTGATGTGAGAGAGAAAAGAAATGATAAGATTGCATTTAATGTAGTGCCACTTGTCACCATGTCATTAGTCTTACTTTAAGAGTTACTATTCACCTTTTGACATTTTTTGACTTTTGACCCAAATAAGTAAATATCTTCAAAAAAATTCACAAAAAAATTCTCTCATTTTCTTCCTCCATGGCCGGCCCTCCCTAAGCAAGAAGAAAGACAAAACTCTTCAATATTCTAGCCAACTCCAAGCTCAAATCAACTAAACCACTTGCTTAACTTAGTTCTTACTCCATAAATTTCTTCCTTCTAGTGCTAGCAAGTTGTTTGGTGAACTTTGTTTGAAGAGCAAAGGTGTCCTACATCCCTCTCTCTCTTGATCTCTTGGTAAGTGTTGCTTGAACACCCTACTACCTTCAATAATGGTTACATGATGCTTAGAAGTGGCTTAAGTGGTTGAAAATGTGGTTTATCTCTTGGTTTGGCTTGTTATGGTGAAGTTTTTATTTTTTTGGGAATTTTTCTGGTTTAATATGATCTTGATGTTGGGGGCTTGTATGATGAATTGTAATGGTTGGAAATGGCTCTAGTGGATGTCAAATGTGGTTAAATGCAACTAATTTTGGATTTGGATGGAAAATTGGCAAGTTAGGGTTTGAAAGTCCCCAATTCTGTCCGGTTTTAGATCACTAGGTTAGAGGCCGAATTAGACTTTGCTCAAAACATGAAAGTTGTAGGTATTGATGTGATGGAGATGCCTGTAAAATTTCAGGTCATTTGGATTAGTGTAGAATGAGTTATGACGAAATTACTGTAGCTGTTCTGCTTTGGACAGAATGCGAAAACTGCGATAGTGATTGGCCATTTTGACTGGTTTTGGTTTGGATTTTGAAGTTGATGTCTTCTGATGAAATGTAGCTGAATGTCTTAGCTAACGTATGCCTTTGCAATTTCGGCATTTGGACTTGTATGGACTGAGATATACCGATTACAGTTTTCTGCGTTTTGCGAACCTGTTTTAGGAATTCTGGGTTAGTATTTGGCATTTTCGACCTAGTTAAGCTAGGAACTGGATTGAGTGGTCTTCTACATTATTGTAGCCCTGTTCCATAGCTTCGAAACGGTGGGTCTTACACCCCCAACCGATATTTGTAGTGAGAGTTGTACCATTACCGCATATAAGTGTAAAACAGTTTTTCCTAATCGGGGCCAAGACTATTGCTAATTTTAATTTCTGGTTTGCTATCGTGTTCATTTATGCATATGAAACCCTATTGGGGTTGTGTTTAGCATTGTTTGGTGACTCGTTCTCGAGTCTCATTGTATGTGTTACATGTTCTAGGGCTTGAAGGTAGTGCTCGACGGCTTGGTGATCACGGTGTATGAAACACCATTTTCTTACTTGGTGAGTATACTACTCACTTGATGGATTACTATGTGGCTTTGTTAAATGTTATGTGATGCCTTAATGGCCTACTTGGATATTGAAATTGATAAAGGTGAGGGTGTACTTGACCGCCCTCACCTCTTTTGTTATTGTCACTGATTGGTTACCGTTTTATTGCATTACTGGACTTGATATATTGGTTGGTAAATTCCATTTCATGGAAACCGAATTGATGTCGTTTGGACGATGTCCAACGGCCATACTGCATTACTGAGCTCAACTCCGTTTGGTAGTCAATTGGATCGAGCCGGCGAGGGCTTGGTCGTGAAGATTGAATTGCCACGGGGACTGTACTGGGGAACCTTGTGGTATGAGACCCTTGGTTCCGGTAAACTCGAGTATTACCAAAAGCTACTGGAATGGAGTGCGGGCCCGGTTGGGGGTATGTTGGGTGGAAGGAATGGAAGTAAAGTGAGGTCTACGGTTTGATACTTTTGACATTGACGGAGAGTCAATGAGGTTGGTTCAAGATTGCAAGCGTGGAAATGGGCTCTTGAGAGCCGACCGTATCCTTTTACCGTTTTGCTTCATTGCTTATTTGTGCACTTTAAATGAAGGTTCATTCTTATATGACTTTGATTGCTTATTGGGTGGTATACCACTGGGCTTTGGCTCATTCCGTGTTATTTGTTTTCCTTACAGGAATATAAATGCTTTTGAAAATGGACTGGATAGTCAATTGCCATACTGAGCTTGTACATGTCTTTTGTATCGCTCTCGAAGTGAAACCCTAATGTAACGGGTTCATTTCCTTTTGATAGGCAAATCGAATGTGTACTCCTTAATGAATGGTTGGCATGCCATTATGGATGTAAATGATGATTTCCATTGTATATATATGTTTATATGTTGAATTGCTGTTTGGATGAACTTCGGAGCGAATCGGCTTTCGAACGGCAAAAAGAAAAAAAATTTGGCAAAAGCTCACTGGCCTGAATCCGGCCAGGAATCCGGCCAGAATCTGGCCGGATTGAAGGCCGGATTGCCTGAGGAAAATTGGAAACCCGGCCAGTTGCTCACTGGCCGGTATCCGGCCAGACAATCCGGCCGGAATATTGGCCGGATTGCCGGCCGGATTGGGTGGAACTTTTGAAAAAATTCGAGATGCTTACTGGACAGTATCCGGCCAAGAATCCGGCCGCTAATCCGGCCAGATTCCGACCGGATTCTGGCGTGTCCAGCACTATTCATTTCGGTTTTCAATTTTGTTTTTTTTTATTTTGTGTTTTCTGACTTGTTTGCGCGCGATGGTATGTTCCGGAACGTTATAGAACGACGTTAACTGTACCGTAGTCCTGGCGAGAGCTGGGCAGGCAGTCCGCTAACCTCTTTGGTTCGCCTTAGGGGAAGGTGGGGCTGTCACAATCTGGGTGTCAACTCCTTCGTAAGAAATGTAGATCTTGGTCTCAGCTTCGAAACGGTATCAAGTGCGTCGAAATCCGAGTTCCGTAGCTTCCGTTATGACCAAAACAAGATTGATCATCAGAACTGCCTTGTATCTGGACAGTTCTGACGGGTACTTTGGCACTCAATTTTCGTTCTGTTCTGAGTGGATTCAGGTCTTGTCCAAAACATCAAAGTTTTATCCTTATGCCTCAGATTTCTAACGCCTTTGGAATTTCCTGATTTGGACTTGTGAGCTAGAAGTTATGGTCCAGTAAACAGACCCTGTCTGTCATTCAAAGTGCAAACTTCTGGTACAGTTTTCCATGATTTCGACTTGTGTTGATTCGGATCTAGTTTAAGGTGTCTTCATGATAATCGTAGGCCTTCCTCATAGCTTCGAAACGGTGTCTCGCTTACCTTGATCCGATATTCCTAGCCTAACCTTTGATCAAAACGGTTTGAGATGGCCGATTTGGCCGTTTCCGTTTGCCGTTCCGCGCGAGCGCGTGTGCCGATTTTTGCCGTTTTGCTTGTTTTGGATCTGTTAGTAGCCGTTTGTGATATAATGTGGTAAAATCTTCTATTTCAGACAGTGGTGAGCTAGGCGGAGCCGGTGGGGCCCACTACTAGCGAACACGCGCGAAGCGATTTTGCTTTAGTACTACTTTTGGTATTTTGAGTAAGTATTCAGGCCGCTCTTGTGTGTTCGTTGCTTATGTGTTTCGATTTGTATGAAGAGGGTACCTAGGCGAGGGTGTACTTTATCGCACTCGACCTAGACCCTAATCTGCGCACCTATCTATACATGGCTTGTGTATATGAGCAATTTTGGAACTAAAACCCTTGAGCTTGTGGCTCAGGGTAACTTTTGAATAATTTTGTGAAATTTGTGAGTTTGGGACTGATCTCAATACCTCGAGGGACTATTCGAGCCTGTTAGGGCTTGGTCGAAGTCAGTCCAACTTGGATTGAGGTCACCAAGTTTGTGAATCCGGTTCACCGAGTTGTGAACCAAGTTTGTGACCCGAGCTTGTGACTCAAGCTCAAGTTTGTGATTTCGTTCGCCCGGGCAAGTTTGTGAGGTGACTGGCCAGTGAGGGTGATAAGGTGTCCGGTGGGTGTACAAGTGAAGTTCTACGGACCTTATTTATGGTCGACGGAGTGTCGACAGGAGATCACGCATGGCAAATGACTTGGCTTTGAAGCCATATGTATCCTTATCATGTGATGTTATTTTTCTGCTTTTGCTTTACCCCTGTTTACTTACTAAGCTTCTAGCTTACCCCGTTTCCTTTGTTTTCCTTAGCAGGGGACGACGCGGGGAACTTTGGGACTCTGCCGTTAGTATAGTTAGGTCTCGTTTGTAATAGTTGGACAGTTAGGATGTTTGTTTTTATTTTGGTGGTTTGTATAAGGACCCTCCTTAGGGTCTACTTTCTACTGGTTGTTGTTATAGTATATTAGAGAGGTTTGACTTGATGCTTTTGAAGATGTAAATAGAACTTGTGGTGGTTGTATATATTATAGACAGTTCTCTTTTGGTTTACTATCATTTTATTAGTTTTGTGTTTCGAGTCCTGGCGCGAGCTAGGCAGGCGGCCCGCCGATACCCTGGGTTCGCCCTTGGGAGAGGTGGGGTCGTCACACATCTTATACCACCACCAATCATGAATTGAACATCATTAGAGGAAGGAGAGGGGTCCTTCACAACTCACCTTAGCAATACAAGAGATAGAGCAACTAGCCACCTTAGCTTTCCAAACAACTCCACAAAACACCTCAAGACCACTTAGCAAAGAGATTTTATGGAATGATTTGGAGTTTTATTGGTTGGATTTGAAGATTGAGCAAGAAATAGAAGGAAGAAATTGATAGCTTTTCTTTCTTTTCCTTTGAGAGAGAGCCGGCTATGAAGCTTTAGAAATAAGGATGATTTTTGGCAATTTTTTGATTTATTTGGTAAAGTAGTGAATAGTGTAGTCAAAGTCCAAGACTTAATCTTATGGTGACACTTGTCACCTTTTGGTTCAAAACTTATCTTTTTGTCTCTCTAATACAAATATCTTAACACCTTGTACAATAATATCACTTAATACAAAATTCCAACAAATTGTCAAAAATATAATGCATTTACCGCACTAGCGGGTCCCACGTTCAAAATACGCTCTTAATTTCTCAAAAACTTACCGATACTAGAAAAATCATTTTAAAACAATCTTTGCTCATAAACTTTATCTGGGGAATTTTTCTAATAAAGAAAATGTAGAAAATGCAGGCGATTAAATAAAATAAACCCTAGAAATTTCTTTCGGGGCGTCACAAACTCCCCTCCTTAAAAGAATGTCGTCCTCGACATTCCCTCTTGTACCAATCAAGTCAAGACATTCCGCAAAAATCACTAATATTGCAAACCAAACCCACAGTCCGGCATCCTAAACTTCAAGCCTAGGATACAGTACAGAGATCTGAAGCCTAAGCTCTGATACCAACTGTGACGGCCCCGCTTCTCCCAAGGGCGAACCAGAGGGTTCGGCGGGCCGCCTGCCCAGCTCTCGCCGGGACTCAGTCGTTCACTACAATCCTCAAATGAATTACAAGAATAAACCTCAAATATTACAATATAAATCTCCAATATACATCAAATTCTCCAAAAATTACATGTCATAAGCGAAGCGGAAACAATTCCCAACTATACATAAAATTTCCAAATCCAAACTGTACAAGATATAAGCCATCCAGCCACGTGAATAAGTACTACAAGCCTTCCTTCGCCTTGAGCCCTGTGGAGGGAAAAAAATCGTTTTGGGATGAGCTAGAAGCTCAGCGAGTAACCAGGAAAATCATTAAACAAATATATTTCACAATGTTGCATTTCGATGATTTCGATGATGTCATGATTCAGAGATCAAATGTCCGTTTAGTGCTCTCGTGAGCCAGTGAAATCATAGCATTTGAACACCCAACGCTCAAATAGATCATTTAACATTAACATTGAGAGGGAGCCCCTTTTTGAGCTCCAGATAAACATGAACATGAACCATAAACAAGGTGGAGACGTTGGTGTCCAGCACAAGACTTTCCCAGAACTCATTGAAGCCAAATCATGTCATGAATCCATGTGAGAACTCGTATTTTTCCCTAATAATTTTCCTAGGGTTTTACCCTTTAATTGCATGTTTTCTGCATTTTCTGGCATAGGAAAACTTCTTGGTGGATTTTATGAGGAATTATAGTTTTTAGATGATTTTTCTAGTATTGGAGAGTTTTTAGAAAATTAAGGATATATAATGGACGTGGGACCCACTAGTGCGAAAAGTTCGGAAAAATTCGGCCAATAAGGTTAAGTTTCGGATACTGTGTACAATTTATCGGGTGTTAAGAGATAAGTAGAGTGTGTGAAATGATTGATGTGAGAGAGAAAAGAAAGGATTGACATGCATTAATGAGTGCCACGTGTCACTTGGTGGTTGGTTGGACTTTATGATTTACTATTCACATTGTTGACTTTTTTTGACCAAAGGTTAAATATCTTCAAAATTCATTAAAATTTCCTCATTCTTTCTTCACCATAGCCGGCCCTCTCAAGCTCCAAAAGGAAGAGAACTCCATCAAGTTTCAAGCTTCTACTTGGTGCAAATCACCCAAAAACATTAGCTTACATCCATTTTACTCCATAAAATCTTTCCTTTTAGTGATAGTGAGTGGTCTAGTGAAGTTGTTTTGAAGAGCTAAGGTGTCCACAATCCCTATCTCTCTTAATTTCTTGGTAAGTGATGCTTGAACACCCTACTACACCTAATGATGTTTATGTTATGCTTAGAAGTAGCTTGAGTGATGGTATATGTGATTTATTTCTTGGTTTGAAGTGATTTGGTTGAGTTTTTTATTTTTTGAGGAATTTTCTGGTTTCATATGATCTTGATGGTGTGGTTGTTTTTGATGGTTGGTAATAAGGGGCTTTGACTCTAGTGGGTGTGAATTGTTGATAAATGCAATCAATTTTGGGTTTGGAATGAAATGTGAAAAGTTAGGGTTTATGAACCCCTAATCTGTCCGAAATTTTAGGTCATAGATAGAGGCCGAATTGGACTTTGCTCAAAACATGAAAGTTGTAGGTATTGATGAGTATGAAGTGCCTGAAAAATTTCAGGGCATTTGGAGTAGTATAGAGTGAGTTATGCCGTTTTTACTGTTGCTGTTTTTGGTGAACAGAATGTCCGAACTGCGATAGTAATTGCCTGTTTTGACTGGAATTGGTTTGGATTTTGTTGTTTGTGTATTCTTATGAAATGTAGCTTGATGTCTTAGCTTTCATATGCCTTTGGAATCAATGTATTTGGACCTGTGTAGGCTGAGATAGACTGATTACAGTTTTGTGTGTTTTGGGAACCTGCAATTACGGTGCTGGCTTGGTTTTCTGCATTTTTGACCTAGTTGTGCTAGAATTTGGACTGAGAGGCCTTCTTCATTGTTGTAGCCCTGTTTCATAGCTTCGAAACGGTGGGTCTTACACCCCCATCCGAGAACCGTAGTGAATTTGACGCCATTACCGCATAATAAGGGCAAAACAGTTTTTCTATTCGGGGCCAAGGCTAGTGCTACTTCTAATTTCTGGTTTGCTTATGATGCTTGTTTATGTATATGAAACCCTATTGGGTTGTGATTAGTGTTGATTCATGACTCGTTATCGAGTCTTATGGTAATTGTTTACTCGTTCTAGGGCGTGACGGTGGTTCACGACATTCTCCTGACGGAAGTGCATGAAATAGCACTGAATTGATTGGTGAGTATACTACTCACTTAAATGTTACAATGTGGCTTTGGTATATGGGAATTTGATGCCTTGACGGCTAATATGGCTAATGAAAATGATTGAGGTGAGGGTGTACTTGACCGCCCTCACCCCCTTGTGATTCCATTCAGGACTGTTTACCGTTTTACTGAAATACTGCACTTGCTATATGAGATATTGAATTCCATTCATGGAAAACTGATTTGGTGTCGTTTGGACGAATGTCCAACGGCCTTACTGTATTACTGAGCTCAACCCCGTAGGTAGTCAATTGGATTGAGCCGGCGACGGCTTGGTCGTGAATATTGACGTGCCACGGGGACTGTACTGGGGAATCTTGTAGTAATGAGACTCTTGGTTCCGGTATACTCGAGTATTACCAAAATGACTGATTGGAGTGCGGGCCCGGTTGGGGTATGTTTGGTGGAAGGAATGGAGTGAAGTGAGGTCTACGGTCGGGTATTCTTAAACATTGATGGAGGGTCAATGAGATTGGATCAAGAATGTAAGCGTGGAAATGGGCTTTTGAGAGCCATCCGTATCCTTTTACCGACTTGTTTTAATTCTTAATTGTGTACTCGAAATGAAAGATTATGCTTATATGATCCTTGTGCTTATGTGGTAGTAACTCACTGGGCTTAAGCTCATTCCGTTCCATTTGTTTTCCTTACAGGAAAATGACCACTTTTGGAAAGGTTATACTTGTTGGTTGTCAAGTTGAGCTCATGTAAATGCATCTTTTGGATAGCTCTTCGAATGAAACCCTAATGTGTATTGGGTTCACTTTCTTTTGATTGGCAAACCAAACATGTATATTCGTAGTGAATGATTTTTGATATGCCGTTTTGGCTTGAAAATGTTACATTTCAATGTGTGTATGTTTGGTTGATATTTGGTTGAATTTTGGATCAACTCGTATTTCAAACGGCGAAAGAAAAATTTTGGCTACTCTCGGCCTAGTATCTGGATTCTGACGTGTCCAGCACTATTCATCTTCGGCTTCGAATTTTGTTTTTATTTATTTTGTGATTTTGACATATTTGCGCACGTTGGTATGTTCCGGGTATGTTCCGGAACGGAATAGATCGACGTAAACTGATCCGTTAGTCCTGGCGAGAGCTGGGCAGGCAGTCCGCTAACCCCTTTGGTTCGCCTTAGGGGAAAGTGGGGCTGTTACAATTGGTATCAGAGCCACTTCGCGTGGTCTCTGCGCGGAGTGAGACTGGGCCAAGTGGTGTTGTGGTCCTAATTTCATGAATATGTCTAAGTGCTCGTTTGAGCATAAGTTATGAACCGGGTATGTGATAAGTGTACGAATCATTATCATGGGACTCGAGGAAGCTAGGTATGTATGTCGGGTAGGAATCTTTAATAAGGATGGTTTACTCTTGGGACCGGCCGGCTCGAGTTGTGAATTATCTGAGATGGGATTCTTGCGCCCGGATACGAAGGATATGAGGGCCTAGGTTCGAAAGGATTTGGTGATCTAGAAAGGCCATTCCTCGGGGGATCGTCTATGTTTGTTTCTGACTTGCCTGTACTTGACTCGACTGATTGTATATATGTGTGTGGCTTGATCTTGCTTGGCTTGTATATATCCGTTTGTGATCCTGTTTGGACTGTATAAATATGTGTGACTGTGAAAGTTTTGAGTGTTACTTTTGAGTGTTACTTACATGCATTGTGCTTACTTTGGTTTAGTATTCTTGCCTAGACCAAGTAAACTTATGGAAGGTACACGGAGTGGTCGGGGACGTGGGCGCGGAACTAGACAACCCACACCGGTTAGGGGTACGGGGGAAACCTCGACTGGACCCGATCTTGAACCACAAGTCGATCCCAATGTGCAAATAGCTGCTGCTATGCAGCAAATGACAAACCTGCTAGCACAAGTAGTGCAGCAACAAGCCCAGAACCCAAACCCTAACCCTGGAAACCCCGGAAACCCTGGCCATCATGTCGAGAGCGAAGATAGAGCTCTCGAACGCTTCCAAAAGTTCGCTCCGCCGAAGTTTGTTTGGGGACCCGACCCAGACGTTGCCGAAAGATGGCTTGAAAAGATGGTGGATATATTTGCAGCCTTACATTACCCTGACGAACGGCAGGTGACTTTTGCCGTGTTCCAGCTTGAGGGGGCAGCCCGTTCCTGGTGGAACGTAATTCGGCAGAAGTGGGAACGAGAACAGACACCTAGGACTTGGGTGAACTTCATCAGAGAGTTCAATGCGAAGTTTTTCCCTCCTCTAGTTCAGGAGAGGAAGGAAGACGAGTTCATTCGACTCCGCCAAGGAGCTCAAACTGTGGCGGAATATGAGAGCCAATTCACCCGCCTATCCAAATTTGCACCCGAACTCATCATAACCGAGCAACGAAGAATACGACGATTTGTCCAGGGCCTGAACGTAGAAATCCAGAAGGACCTCGCGGCAGCCCAAATTAAAGCCTTCAACGAAGCAGTGGAGAAGGCCCAACGAGTGGAGAATGCTAGGCTCCAGGTGAAAAACTTCCAGGCGAAAAAGAGAGGATTTTTTGGAAGTAGTTCGGGGCAGGAGGATGAAAGTACCCCTCCCAAGTTTGGACGAGGAACGGGAGGAGTAAGGATGCCGGGAGTATCACAAGAGAGCCCGTCAAGGGGAGGCTCGGCTTCTGCAGCACGCGGACCCTGCGGGTATTGCGGCAAATTAAACCACTCGGAGGACAATTGCTGGAAGAAAGGAGGAAAATGCTTGCTCTGTGGGAGTGCCGAACATCAAATTGCTAACTGTCCAGCTCGCCTGCGCGAGCGGCAAGGGACTCTGCACCAACTACGACCAACCCTGCCCAGCCGAAGGGGGACAAGGATGGATCGAAAGTGTCCTCTCGGGTGTACTCCTTAGAACAACATCAAGTCTTTGACCCATTAGAGGACGTGGAAGGTAATAATTTACTGAACCTGGCCAGTGAAGGGGTACAGATCTGTTAGCTAAGTATAATGCTCAATTTAATCCCGGAGTAGTCAACGATAAGGAATTTCGAGGACGAAATTCTTTTAAGGGGGAGAGAGTGTGAGAACCCGTATTTTTCCCTAATAATTTTCCTAGGGTTTTACCCTTAATTGCATGTTTTCTGCATTTTCTGGCATAGGAAAATTTTCTTGGTGGATTTTATGAGTAATTATAGTTTTTAGATGATTTTTCTAGTATTGGAGAGTTTTTAGAAAATTAAGGATATATAATGGACGTGGGACCCACTAGTGCGAAAAGTTCGGAAAAATTCGGCCAATAAGGTTAAGTTTCGGATACTGTGTACAATTTATCGGGTGTTAAGAGATAAGTAGAGTGTGTGAAATGATTGATGTGAGAGAGAAAAGAAAGGATTGACATGCATTAATGAGTGCCACGTGTCACTTGGTGGTTGGTTGGACTTTATGGTTTACTATTCACATTTTTGACTTTTTTGACCAAAGGTTAAATATCTTCAAAATTCATTAAAATTTCCTCATTCTTTCTTCACCATAGCCGGCCCTCTCAAGCTCCAAAAGGAAGAGAACTCCATCAACTTTCAAGCTTCTACTTGGTGCAAATCACCCAAAAACATTAGCTTACATCCATTTTACTCCATAAAATCTTTCCTTTTAGTGATAGTGAGTGGTCTAGTGAAGTTGTTTTGAAGAGCTAAGGTGTCCACAATCCCTATCTCTCTTAATTTCTTGGTAAGTGATGCTTGAACACCCTACTACACCTAATGATGTTTATGTTATGCTTAGAAGTAGCTTGAGTGATGGTATATGTGATTTATTTCTTGGTTTGAAGTGATTTGGTTGAGTTTTTTATTTTTTTGAGGAATTTTCTGGTTTCATATGATCTTGATGGTGTGGTTGTTTTTGATGGTTGGTAATAAGGGGCTTTGACTCTAGTGGGTGTGAATTGTTGATAAATGCAATCAATTTTGGGTTTGGAATGAAATGTGAAAAAGTTAGGGTTCATGAACCCCTAATCTGTCCGAAATTTTAGGTCATAGATAGAGGCCGAATTGGACTTTGCTCAAAACATGAAAGTTGTAGGTATTGATGAGTATGAAGTACCTACAAAATTTCAGGGCATTTGGAGTAGTATAGAGTGAGTTATGCCATTTTTACTGTTGCTGTTTTTGGTGAACAGAATGTCCGAACTGCGATAGTAATTGCCTGTTTTGACTGGAATTGGTTTGGATTTTGTTGTTAGTGTCTTCTGATGAAATGTAGCTTGATGTCTTAGCGTTTATATGCCTTTGGAATCAATGCATTTGGACCTGTGTAGGCTGAGATAGACTGATTACAGTTTTGTGTGATTTGGGAACCTGCAATTACGGTTCTGGCTTGGTTTTCTGCATTTTTGACCTAGTTGTACTAGGATTTGGACTGAGAGGCCTTCTTCATTGTTGTAGCCCTGTTTCATAGCTTCGAAACGGTGGGTCTTACACCCCCATCCGATAACCGTAGTGAATTTGACGCCATTACCGCATAATAAGGGCAAAACAGTTTTTCTATTCGGGGCCAAGGCTAGTGCTACTTCTAATTTCTGGTTTGCTTATGATGCTTGTTTATGTATATGAAACCCTATTGGGTTGTGATTAGTGTTGATTCATGACTCGTTATCGAGTCTTATGGTAATTGTTTACTCGTTCTAGGGCGTGACGGTGGTTCACGACATTCTCCTGACGGAAGTGCATGAAATAGCACTGAATTGATTGGTGAGTATACTACTCACTTAAATGTTACAATGTGGCTTTGGTATATGGGAATTTGATGCCTTGACGGCTAATATGGCTAATGAAAATGATTGAGGTGAGGGTGTACTTGACCGCCCTCACCCCCTTGTGATTCCATTCAGGACTGTTTACCGTTTTACTGAAATACTGCACTTGCTATATGAGATATTGAATTCCATTCATGGAAAACTGATTTGGTGTCGTTTGGACGAATGTCCAACGGCCTTACTGTATTACTGAGCTCAACCCCGTAGGTAGTCAATTGGATCGAGCCGGCGAGGGCTTGGTCGTGAATATTGACGTGCCACGGGGACTGTACTGGGGAATCTTGTAGTAATGAGACTCTTGGTTCCGGTATACTCGAGTATTACCAAAATGACTGATTGGAGTGCGGGCCCGGTTGGGGTATGTTTGGTGGAAGGAATGGAGTGAAGTGAGGTCTACGGTCGGGTATTCTTAAACATTGACGGAGGGTCAATGAGATTGGATCAAGAATGTAAGCGTGGAAATGGGCTCTTGAGAGCCATCCGTATCCTTTTACCGACTTGTTTTAATTCTTAATTGTGTACTCGAAATGAAAGATTATGCTTATATGATCCTTGTGCTTATGTGGTAGTAACTCACTGGGCTTAAGCTCATTCCGTTCCATTTGTTTTCCTTACAGGAAAATGACCACTTTTGGTTGTCAAGTTGAGCTCATGTAAATGCATCTTTTGGATAGCTCTTCGAATGAAACCCTAATGTGTATTGGGTTCACTTTCTTTTGATTGGCAAACCGAACATGTATATTCGTAGTGAATGATTTTTGATATGCTGTTTTGGCTTGAAAATGTTACATTTCAATGTGTGTATGTTTGGTTGATATTTGGTTGAATTTTGGATCAACTCGTATTTCAAACGGCGAAAGAAAAAAATTTGGCTACTCTCGGCCTAGTATCTGGATTCTGACGTGTCCAGCACTATTCATCTTCGGCTTCGAATTTCATTTTTATTTATTTTGTGATTTTGACATATTTGCGCACGTTGGTATGTTCCGGAACGTAATAGATCGACGTAAACTGATCCATTAGTCCTGGCGAGAGCTGGGCAGGCAGTCCGCTAACCCCTTTGGTTCGCCTTAGGGGAAAGTGGGGCTGTTACAATCCACATGCAAGCACGCATGATATGCAATCGAGTAAATAATGCAGGAAACGGTTCATAAATAACTTTAGAAATAGTTTGAGGTCACTCACCTCCATGGCTCAGAAATCATCCATCATATAACATTGCCTTGCTCAAATCCGAGCCTTAGATCACAAACCCAATGCAAACAAGTTCCTTCAAAGTTCGGACAACACTTCCCCTGAATTTGCTAACTTTTCCAGCCATCATGGCTTCATTATTTCCTCATTCCAACCCCAAAGGTACACACACAACAACAAGTTCATCCAATAGCCATTCAGCAAGCTCCAAGTAGTACTAGTACAAGTCAAGCTAGGGAAAAGTCCGGAAATGAAAGTTAAGCTCAAAACCAGAAAAATAGTTTTGGACGTCATTTTACGGTAATGGTACCAAAGGCGCTACGATTGTCGCATGAAGGTTTAAGACCCACCGTTTCGAAGCTAAGAGATAGGGCTACAATGTTATAGAAGGTCACTCAACCCAGTTTCGAGTGTAACCAGGTCAAAAATGCAAGATACTATACCAGAATCACAAAAACAGATTCACAGAACGCATTCTAGCGGAAACATCATAACTCAAGATCTCCAAGTCCAAATCCAGAAATTCCAAAACCAGCTGAAATTTAAGAAACAGGGATACATTTCATCAGAAGACCTCAACAACCAATTCGGAAGAAATTCCTTCCAAAACAACCAATTACAGGCGCAATTCTTGCATTCGGGTAAAACCAGAACAACAATAGTAATTTCGACTTTGCTCAATCTACACTACTCCGATTGACCTGAAATTTTGTGGGAACCTCTAAAATGTCATTCTCTACAACTTTTATGTTTTAAGCTAAGGACAATTCGGCCTCTAACTAGGAGCTAAAAATTCGGGCAGAATGTTCCTTCACAAAACCTAATTTTCTGAAATTTCTTCCAAAACAGAAATTGGTTGCAATTAATCACTTTTTCCACCTTCTAGAATCATTATATATAATTTCCAATCATCATAGATAGCCACACAATCATGCTTATATTAAAACAGAAAAATCCCCAAAAATAATAAAACTTCATCACTTCAACCACAAATCAAGAAATAATCCATAAAAGTGCATCTTATACCACCACCAATCATGAATTGAACATCATTGGAGGAAGGAGAGGGGTCCTTCACAACTCACCTTAGCAATACAAGAGATAGAGCAACTAGCCACCTTAGCTTTCCAAACAACTCCACAAAACACCTCAAGACCAATTAGCAAAGAGATTTTATGGAATGATTTGGAGTTTTATTGGTTGGATTTGAAGATTGAGCAAGAAATAGAAGGAAGAAATTGATAGCTTTTCTTTCTTTTCCTTTGAGAGAGAGCAGGCTATGAAGCTTTAGAAATAAGGATGATTTTTGGCAATTTTTTGATTTATTTGGTAAAGTAGTGAATATTGTAGTCAAAGTCCAAGACTTAATCTTATGGTGACACTTGTCGCCTTTTGGTTCAAAACTTATCTTTTTGTCTCTCTAATACAAATATCTTAACACCTTGTACAATAATATCACTTAATACAAAATTCCAACAAGTTGTCAAAAATATAATGCATTTACCGCACTAGCGGGTCCCACGTTCAAAATACGCTCTTAATTTCTCAAAAACTTATCGATACTAGAAAAATCATTTTAAAACTATCTTTGCTCATAAACTTTATCTGGGGAATTTTTGTAATAAATAAAATGTAGAAAAGGCGGGCGATTAAATAAAATAAACCCTAGAAATTTCTTTCGGGGCGTCACACCCCAGTTTATTTTTAATTGAGATTTTCTTTTGTTCATTTCCTTTCCTTTTGTTCCTCTATCACTTTTCACCTCTTGAGGCTTCTTCTTTTTCTTTTTCCTTTTCCAACTCAAACTTGCCCCAGTGTGGGGTTTGTGATTCTCAGGGGTTGCCAAAGGAAATAATTTACTCTGAAGGTTCAAAAGGGATAACTAGAGATAGAATGTTTAATTGGAAAGGAAGAAGGCGTGACTTTCATTCCATTCTTCGCATTAACCCTGAAAGGAAATTTCATTTGTCATATGAAGGATTTCTTATACATATCCGATCTGATCGGCTGAGGAAAAATTTGTCTGTCCATTTCTGCGAGAACAAGTGCTCCACCAGGTAATACCTTTTTGACAATAAAAGAACCTTGCCAATTTGGGACAAAGTCTTGTTTTGGCCTCATCTTGTTCCGACAAAAACTACCTCAACGCTTTGTCTCCTCATTTGAATAGTCATGATTTGACCATTTTATGGTAAGCACGAGCCAATACTTTTGATAACATTGATCATGACAGAATGCATTTAGCTGTTTCTTATCAAGTGACCACTGATTTCTATCTCCTTAAGTTTGATCCAATTCGGCTTGAGTTTCTTCTCATACCATGCGGGCCTCTTTGAAACATTTTCGGATGTCTCTTCACTACTCCTCTCATTTTGGAATCCAAATTCACATTCGTGAGATATCGAGATTGTTGTCATCAAATTTCGGAACAGTGATATCCAAAGGGTCAAAGGATTTTATTCTTGACCATCAGAAAAGAATGCGTAAGTAACACAATATATATGAAATTGTACATTTATTGAATTTCAAGATGAAACCAAACTTAATAGCATGTTATTTGTTAAACAAGACGTGTCTTCAAAAACTATTTAATTCAAAACTATTTACAAAAACATAGTTAAACAAAAGACACACGCATGAATGATTTTTATGGATTTTAACCAAAGACAATTCCCCAAGTTTATTGAAATTCCGTTTGGGAGGGGAGAAAATCAATGGTCCAATAGGTGGATAATTTTTGAGGAACTTGAATGTGAGGACGATTGATGTGGATATTGGATGTATAGGTATGTGGTAGGCCATGAGTGAGATATGTGAAAGGTTCCTCAGGTGGATTTGCGAAATGTGGCGCAAAAGAGGTTTGAATATAGGGTAGGGGTAGCGGTTGCGGTTCAGGTTGACCAGCAGGTAAGGGATCATGTTATACACCACAAATGTCGGCTGATGGTGTTATTGCAGACCTATCGGATGATTCAGGATGTGTACTCATGTTTACACTATTTCTCAAAACTCGGCTATGTGACCGTGTAATGGTGGGGTTTCTTTGTGTAACTATGTTTACAATTGCCCGAAAATTTAAGAAAAATCCTATTTAGACTCCCTTCATGATTAACTGCTGACAAAAAGAAAAAGGAAAAAGAAAAAGACACGAGTTAGTAAAAGATTAAAATAATTGGGATGCATGTCCTATTGGGGGAGTCCTTTTCGTGCCAAAGGTAGGCCTAAAATGAGAATGCAATCCTCTAGGGTAGGCACCATACAATACCTGATGAATCCTATTCAAGTGAAAAATGATTTGAAAAAATTTGATCAATTGGGAGTGAGAAGAGACATTTGTCCAAACAAAATGAGGACAACGTCCGAATGGATTGACTACTTTGATCAACACATAAAATGATATGTGAAAGAGCCTACTCTTGAAAGGATTGCCATGCCTCAACTAGTTTATTCACTTATCTTTGGATCGAAACCCTAAAAGAGAACAAATGGGTCAAATGGATTGGATGAAATTGATGATTTATTCAAAATTGACTGGACCACCCTAAAAAATGGGCAAACTAGTTAAATGAATTGAATGAAATTGATGATTTATTCAAAATTGAATTGATCACCCTAAAAATGAATAAACTCATAAAAATGGAACAGATGAAATTGATGGTTTATTTGTAAATTAACTAGGTTGCTCTAAAAATGAATGAATGGATTGAGTTAACGATTTATTCAAAAATGACTAAATTGTTCTAAAAGTGAATGAATAGATGAAATGGAGTTAACGATTTATTCAAAAATAACTAGATTACCCTAAAAAATGAATGAATTGATAAAATGGATTGGATGAAATTGGCCAAATGGATTGAATAGAATTGATGGTTTATTCAAAAATTGATTGAATTATCTACCCATTGGTAGTTTCAAAAAGTTCATTGTGATGCATTAGTCTATGAGCCTTCTAAAATCAAGATTTGGCCTTGATTCATTTATTGGCTCAATAATGAGGAGTCATTCATGAATTTATTCAATTTAAGGTCCTTTGTGCAAAGGATTTTACCTACTATGTTAAAATGGCCATAAGGTGAATGTTAGATGCTCATATTCTAATGTGCAAAAGTTGCTCTATTATCATGAAAAAGATCGGATCCTACCTTACCTTGCGCACTACCCCTTTGGATGGTTCAAGAAATATAAACGTACAAGTCTCCTTGGATTAAGTATCCGAGACACAAGGTGGCTTATTTCTAATGTGGGATCCCCTAAATGGCATTCCCTTTAAGGTTTATGCATGATGCCAATTTATCAAAACAATTTAAATATGCAATTTGAAATAAAAATATGACCTAAGGGACCCTTGGTATGCCAGGGTGGGCCTAGAATGATGTGCAATTATTAACCTACGAATGCAATACATCGGAATTTTAAACGTGCAATAGCCTATCTAAAAGGGTAGGTTCTAAAAAGAGAATCATGCCAGATCTCTTATTTTCTAGCATTTGTGAATGCAAAAGACGAGAAAACAGGAAAATATTAGTTCAACACATAACACATTGTGGCAATTAAACAATATAAAATGAAAAGAAAATAAGGAAAGAGGGATGGAATCCCTCCCCTCGTGCTTAGTGTTCCTAGTTGGGGTAAGGTTGACTCTATCTTAGGGTGTTTTTAATATGGATGCATGAGGTTTGGCTTACTAATGCATCTAAACTCGATAAGGTTTTAGGCTCCCAAGCCTTCAGACCAAAAGGTGAAGGGTCATCAATCCCAAGGCCTTCGGTCGGTGGCTCGAGTGATCCCTTAGGCATCGCTATGGGCGCAGAGCACACCATCCGCCTATCTAAAGAAATCGATCCTAATCCTACAGGGAGATGTGGGATGGCGCCCACGAAAAAGAAAAATAGGGTAAAAAAATTATGCATGCATGTATGAGGTGCTTTCTATCGAGGGGAGGGATTATAATACCATCAAATGCGAGCGAAGGTTCTAGGGTGTCTATCCCCCACCCAAAAATGCAAGCGCGATACAAGTAAAAGTAAAGAAACAATCCATTCATCACATACATGGTGTACGAGGAGTGATTGCGGGTGGGGTAAATGCAAAAAATCCTAAAAAGAGAAAAAGAAAAAGGAAAAAGAAGAATGCAACCTAAAACCTCCAAATGTGCTATTTAAAAAGGTTAAAAGAACAAAAAGATTAACTAAATCAAATTTGCTCGGACTCTCTAAGTCCCCAGTGGAGTCGCCAAGTTGTCGTGCCCCAGTTTTTAAAAATAAAAATTATAACGAGTTTAGAAAAATGAATTTTTGATTTAATTTGAGTGCAAATGAGTTTTTGATAAAGAAAATGAGCCTAAATGGGGTTTAATATGTGCGACGATTTTGGCCCAAATTATAGTTTAAAAAGGATTTTTGAATAAAAAATTGGAGTCGCCACTTGGTATCGATTTAAGATGTACCAAGTCATTTAAAATAAATTTTTAAAGGAAAAAAGTAGAAAAACCCTTTTTAAACGACTCCAAGTTTTCGAAAATCAGAGAAAAGTGTTCGAGAGTCACATTTAAAGAAAGGGAAGGCAAGGATAAAATCCAAGGCACTCTTTCAACCTAGCCAAGATTAGTTGCGTGATTTGGTCGAAAATTTTCTTAATTTAACCTAAGAATTTATCACATTTGGATGTCACTATATGGATGCAAAACCTAAACCTAGTAGGGTATTGGAGAGTCAGAATATCTCTTCAAAACTTAATTGGTGCAAATCGCATTAAGTACGATGCCCAAGAGTGACTCTTTGAAGAGGTTACGAATATGCAAAAATATGAGACTCTAAAAAAAGAAAAGAAAATAATAATTATACAAATATACATGACCTAGAGGAATGTATCATAACGGGTACGGAAAACTAAGATTCGTGACTAGATTTCTCCTTTTTATAGAGGGAATCTGAATGCCTACAACCATACTTAAGCAAAAGTAAGTCAAACTATTTATTATAAAAGTGTTTACTTTCATCACTCAATATTTCTGTAGGGACTCAAAACTTAGTGAAAATGGTTTATTTAATGAATTTAAGTACAACTTTTGCATTATTAGTGGGAGTAGCAATTATTTCTATCCATTTTGACACATAATCTACCACAACAAGTGTGTACTTCTTATTATATGGACTAGAAAATGGTCCCATAAAATCAATGCCCCATACATCAAATAACTCAACTTCAAAAAACACATTTAAAGGCATTTCGTGCTTTCTAGAGATGTTATTGGTTCTTTGACATTTATCACATCTTTTAACAAAATCTATAGTATCTTTATACATAGCAGACCAATAAAATTCGGATTGCCATACCTTTGCAATTGTTTTAGATGTACTAATATAATCACCAAATTCGAGATAATGGCAATGAAAAAGGATACTTTGTACCGCATCTTCTGGAATACATCTTCTTATGATCCCATCCACACAATACTTGTAGAATAAAGGTTCTTCCCAAAAATAGTGTTTCATATCATAAAGGAATCGTTTCCTTTAATGATAATTTAAACCCTCTTGAATTATGTCATTTACTATGTAATTGACATAATCTGCGTACCAAGGAGAAAATTTTGCCGCCAGCATTTGTTCATTCGAGAAATTGTCATTGATTGATTAGAACGACATTATTGGAAGGGAATTTCTCCAAATAAAAAGGTGATCAGCCACCACATTTTCATATTCCTTTTTGTCTCTAATCTCAATGTCGAATTCTTGCGATAAAAGAATCTATTGAACAAGCCTAAATTTTGCATCTTTCTTATTTAACAGGTATTAAAGAGATGCATAAATAGGATAAACTACTATAACTTTAGAACCAACTAGATAGGATCTAAATTTGTCAAGTGCAAATATAACCGCCAACAACTCATTCTTGGTTGTGGCATAATTGACTTGAAATTCATTTAAAATTCTACTAGTATAATAAATAACACGCAATCTCCTTTCTTTTCATTGACCAAGAACCACTCCAACCGCTTAATTGCTTACATCACACATGAGTTCAAATGGCAATAACCAATCCAGTGATGGCATGATAGGAGTGATTGTCAACGCCATTTTCAACCTATTAAAAGAATTCAAACATTATAATTGAAATCAAATATAGCATCTTTGTTCGATAAATCACATAAGGGTTTAAGAATCTTAGAGAAATCTTTAATAAAGTGCATGTCCAAGAAAGTTTCTAATACCCTTAACATTAGTCAGTAGAGGCATTTCCTCAATTAATTCAATTTTATCCCTTTTCACCTCAATTCCCCTAGAAGAAATTTTGTGTCCTAACACAATGCCCATTCTAACCATAAAATGACATTTTTCTCAATTATGGACAAGGTTAGTATCTTCACATTCCTGCCAAATTTTCTCTAGGTTATTCAAAAAATTATCATAAGTAGATCCTAAAATCAAAAAATCGTCCATGAAATGCTCCATGATCTTCTGTACATAGTCGGAGAAAATGGCCATTATGTAACATTAAAAACTTTCGATGCATTAGACAATCAAAATGGCATTTTTGTAAAAGTAAAAGTATCATAAAAACATGTAAATGTAGTCTTCTCTTGATCCTGCAGAGCGATAATAATTTGATTATACCCTGAAAAACTATCAAGAAAACAATAAAATTCATAACTGGCCAAACGCTCTAGAATTTGATCAAGAAAAGGTAAATAAAAATGATCTTATCTTGTAGATGCATTTAACATTCTATAGTCAATGCACACTCTCCATTCGGCAATGACTTTTATTGGGATGATTTCATCATTTTCATTCACAATTACCATCATCCTATCTTTCTTAGGTACCACATGGATTGGACTAATCCATATGCTGTCAAAAATAGGAAAAATAATGCATGTATCGAGCCATTTTAAAATCTCAACTCTTACTAATTTCTTAATATTTGGATTCAAACGCATTTGAGGTTCTACTATGGGTTTGGTATTTTCCTCCAAAAGAATTCTATACATACATATTGCAGGGCTTATTCCCTTGAGATTAGAAATGGTCCAACCAATTGCTAGCTTTTGCCTTCTTAATACTCATAGTAATTTCTCCAACTGCACATCATCAAGAAAGGCACTAATAATCACAAGTAATATATTATTTTCACCAAGAAATGCATCACTTAGATGCTTGAACAACGGCTTGAGCTCAAGAGATGGAGCTTGCTCACTTGATGGCGGTGGTAGTCATTTCCCTCTTTGTAAACTCTCATAATGATTTCCTCTTCTATAAGGCACTTGAGAGTTTAAAAAATTAGCCATTTGTAAAATCTCCAAATCCTTATCTTCATGAACAATACCATCCGACAAACAAGATTCAAGAGGATTGGTATCTTTCTTCATCCAACTCATATCTTAATTTAGATGCTCAATTAAATCAATTGCATAAACATGATTAGTAAATAAAGGAAATTTCTCAAATTCATGCAAAATATGTGACGGCCCCACCTCCCCCTAAGGCGAACCAGAGGGTTCGGCGGGCCGCCTGCCCAGCTCTCGGCCGGACTCAGTCGTTCACTAAAGTTCTCAAATAAATTACAATATAATTCTCAAAAGTTACATCAAATTCTCCAATAATTACATAAACTAGTATATCAAGTCATACATACCACGAGTACCAGAAGTACCCTAGAAAAGCTGATAACTCTAACCACCATGACAAATATATACAACTTACTAGTCAACTTATAACAAGTACAAGTTCAACTTATCCAAACACCTTCCCGAGCGATCCCAGCGTAGGCCCCCTGCTAAGGAAAACAAATAGAATGGGGTAAGCTATATGCTTAGTGAGTAACCAGGGGTAAAAATGTAGTTTTTCCATGTCAACATTTGACCAGTAAGAGCAAAGCAAAAGCAGAAAAGTAACACTACATAGTAAGGATACGGGTGGCTCCCAAGCCAACTCTTTTGTCGAGTTTGATCACTGGTTGACCCTTAAGATCCTGAGCTACACAGCTCACTTCTCTTGCCCAAGTCACGAGTAATAAATGCTCTAAAATATTTTTCAAGCAATAACTGCTCTAGTTCAAGCAATAAATGCTCTGGTTCAAGCAATAAATGCTCTCAAGCAATAAATGCTCTGGTTCAAGCAATAAATGCTCTGCAAATATTCACAAGCCACGAATGCTCTATAACAAATCATAAAAATCATATTTCACAGGTATTAATAGCAACTATGGGGTTTAGATCGAGTGCGATAAAGTACACCCTCGCCTAAATGCCCATTCATAGTAAACTCATTTTTGTATTGAGTTACACAGAAATCCTGATCACTCACCTAAAGAGCAAGTATAACGAGAGAAAGTACGGAAATGAATTCAAGTCGCCAGCTAGTGGGCCCCACCGGCTCCGTCTAGCCCGCCTTCGCCTGTAGCAGAAGGTTGAGCCAAATTATCACACAAACAACTACTAAAGTACACATATTAAGCAAAACGGCAAAATCGGCATATGCACGCGCGCGGAAACGGCAACGGAAACGGCCAGATTTGGCACCAAAAACCATTTTGATCAAAAGTTAGGCTGGGAATGTCAGATCAAAGTGGGCGAGACACCAATTCGAAGCTATGAGGAAGGGCTACAATGTTGAAGAAGGCTACTCAGTCCAGTTTGCAAAGAACCGAGGTCAAAAGTTCAGTACACTGAACCAGGACCGCATAAACAGGTTAACAAACCACATTCTGGTTAAACATCCATAATTCAGGCTACAAAAATCCAATTCAGGTGATTCGAAAGCCATCCGAAAGCTAAGAGTCCAGGTTACATTTCTTAAGAAGGCATCAAAAACCAAATCAGAAGCATTCCCAGTCACATTAACCAATTACAGAAGCAATTATCAAGTTCGGGTTGAAACAGGGCAGCAGGGGTATTTTGGTCTTTTCATAGGCTACGTTGCTCCGATTGAGCTGAAATTTTGCAGGAAACTATAAAACATCATTTCCTACAACTTTATGTTTTAACCAAGGCCAATTATGCCTCTAACATGGTGAAATAAAACCGGACAGAATGTAAATCAAAGAACCTTAACTTTCCAATTTTTCTTCCAAAACAGAAATTGCTTGCAATTATCCACTTTTTCCACCTTCTAGCTTCCTTAAACATCATTTCCAATCATCATACATGACCACATAATCATATTCATATGAAAACAGAAAAATCCCAATTAAATATAAAACTTCACCAAATTCAACCAAAATCATGAAATAACACCTAATTTCATCTCTTTAACTCACATAAGTCACTAATTAAACATTATTGAGAAGAAATAAAGGTCCCTTAGCTACTCACCTTATCAACCAAAGAAAGAGGACAACTTAGCACCTTAAACTTCCAAATCACTTCACTAATCACCTCACAATCACTAAACTAGGGGTTTATATGGAGAAGATTCAAGATTAATCGGTTGGTTTGGTGAATTGAGCAAGATTGGAGACCAAAATTGTGGAGAGTTTTCTTTCCTTTTTGCTTGAAAAAGTCGGCCAAGAAGAAGAAGAAAAATGGTGAATTTTTGGTAAATTTTGATTTTAATTTGGTAAAGGCATGAATAGTAGTCAAATGGCAAGACTAAATCTTATGGTGACACTTGTCACCCTATTTAATGCATGCATATCCCTTTGTTTCCTCTCACACTAATCCATATAGCAACCTTTAATTATCTCTTAGCACCTGATAAAATAAACCCGGTATCCAAAACTTAACCTAACTGGCCGAATTTTACCGAACTTTCCGCACTAGTGGGTCCCACGTCCGGTATACGCTCTTAATTTCTCAAGAACTAACCGATACTAGAAAAATCATCTAAAAACTATATTTGCTCATAAAAATTATCTGGGAAATTTTTATAATAAAGAAAATGTAGAAAAGACGAGCGATCAATAAAATAAACCCTAGAAACTTAGAAAATTTCGGGTTCTCGCACTTATTCTTTTCGGGGCGTCACAAACTCCCCCTCTTAAAAGAATTTCGTCCTCAAAATTCATACCTTTTGTGTCCCTGATCGGCCTAGAAATGTTTCCCCTCGTCCCTGATTTATTTCCTCCTCTCGACTTCTGAGGGCACTGAGCAACTAGGTGTTCATTGCTACCACATCGGAAACAGCGCCGATTTTTCTCTTTCTTCCAACAAGTATCTTCCGTATGGTTAATGGCCCCACAAACATCACATACTCTTCTGGTTCCCAACATCGATTCCCCATGTGAGACACCACTTTGGGGCCCTTTTCCTGCCTGATCTTTCTTTGTTTTACCTTGATTCGGAGTCACCACTGGTCGTGTACCACCGACTTCCTTACTTCTCTTACTAGGCGGCTCACTTCTCGAGCTTTGCCCACCAGCGTAGGTATAGGTGTCAGATGGTGTCCTCTTCTTGTCACGGAAAGCTTTCACTTGACTCCTTGCCGTCTCTATTCGCTGTGCCTTTTCCAGGGTCTGGCTGAATGTATCCAACTGGGCAGCCGCCAGTGCCTCTTGTATTTCTACGTTTAACCCCTGGACAAACCGACGAATTCTCTTTCGATCTATTAGTACTAACTCTAGAGCAAAATGGGAGAGTTTGGTAAATTGTGTCTCGTACTCTGCCACACTTAACGGCCCTTGGCGTAGGCGGATAAAGTCCTCTTCCCGCCTTTCTTGAACAATCGGTGGCAAATACTT
>NW_020861817.1:43386-77431 GCF_003713205.1 Coffea eugenioides
ATTATTTACAGGGTTTTCGGCATTATTCCCATGACCCTGACCCTGTTGGTCCACCATTCATGCCAGCAAATCTGTCATCCGTTGTATGGCTGTAGCTACTTGGTTATCAGTTTGGTGGTTCGAAATTTCATTTTCTACCCTTTCGAGTTCTGGTCTCCGTCCCCTACCTTTTCCTCGGCCTCGTCTTCGTTCCCTACCTCCATCGCGGCCACCGTTTTCCATTTGTTTTGAAAACTTTACCATATAAAACACAATATAAAACACACTAAATGATCAAACTTTTTGGACATGCATATACAGGTTTATGCCAAAGATATGCACAAATTAGCCAAAATGCAGTTAGTACCAAAACACTAAACATATCGATTTCAAAACAAATCAACAAGACAACAAAGTAATTCAAGTCAACGACCCTAACGCAACTCTCCTGTGGAGCCCACTTAATCCACCAGCACTACCCCGGCGGCCCTAGGGTGCAAACCTCAAGAATAGGTCCAAATAGTTAACTGCAACATTAAGTAAGAACCAAGTCGATCCACACTGGGACTGGCCATCTCCAAGTGCAATCAACTCAATCCCCACTTTGCCTTATGTGAAAAATTACAAAAGTCCAATATCAAAAGCCTAGCATTCAATATTTACCTTAATAACCAAATACCCCACAGTCCTGCATCCTAAACTTCAAGCCTAGGATACACTACAGAGATCTGAAGCCTAAGCTCTGATACCAACTGTGACGGTCCCACCTCCCCCTAAGGCGAACCAGAGGGTTCGGCGGGCCGCCTGCCCAACTCTCGCCGGGACTCAGTTGTTCACTAAAGTTCTCAAATAAATTACAATATAATTCTCAAAAGTTACATCAAATTCTCCAATAATTACATAAACTAGTATATCAAGTCATACATACCACGAGTACCAGAAGTACCCTAGAAAAGCTGATAACTCTAACCACCATGACAAATATATACAACTTACTAGTCAACTTATAACAAGTACAAGTTCAACTTATCCAAACACCTTCCCGAGCGATCCCCGCGTCGGCCCCCTGCTAAGGAAAACAAATAGAATGGGGTAAGCTATATGCTTAGTGAGTAACCAGGGGTAAAAATGTAGTTTTTCCATGTCAACATTTGACCAGTAAGAGCAAAGCAAAAGCAGAAAAGTAACACTACATAGTAAGGATACGGGTGGCTCCCAAGCCAACTCTTTTGTCGAGTTTGATCACTGGTTGACCCTTAAGATCCTGAGCTACACAGCTCACTTCTCTTGCCCAAGTCACGAGTAATAAATGCTCTAAAATATTTTTCAAGCAATAACTGCTCTAGTTCAAGCAATAAATGCTCTGGTTCAAGCAATAAATGCTCTCAAGCAATAAATGCTCTGGTTCAAGCAATAAATGCTCTGCAAATATTCACAAGCCACGAATGCTCTATAACAAATCATAAAAATCATATTTCACAGGTATTAATAGCAACTATGGGGTTTAGATCGAGTGCGATAAAGTACACCCTCGCCTAAATGCCCATTCATAGTAAACTCATTTTTGTATTGAGTTACACAGAAATCCTGATCACTCACCTAAAGAGCAAGTATAACGAGAGAAAGTACGGAAATGAATTCAAGTCGCCAGCTAGTGGGCCCCACCGGCTCCGTCTAGCCCGCCTTCGCCTGTAGCAGAAGGTTGAGCCAAATTATCACACAAACAACTACTAAAGTACACATATTAAGCAAAACGGCAAAATCGGCATATGCACGCGCGCGGAAACGGCAATGGAAACGGCCAGATTTGGCACCAAAAACCGTTTTGATCAAAAGTTAGGCTGGGAATGTCAGATCAAAGTGGGTAAGACACCGATTCGAAGCTATGAGGAAGGGCTACAATGTTGAAGAAGGCCACTCAGTCCAGTTTTCAAAGAAACGAGGTCAAAAGTTCAGTACACTGAACCAGGACCGCATAAACGGGTTAACAAACCACATTCTGGTTAAACATCCATAATTCAGGCTACAAAAATCCAATTCAGGTGATTCGAAAGCCATCCGAAAGCTAAGAGTCCAGGCTACATTTCTTAAGAAGGCATCAAAAACCAAATCAGAAGTATTCCCAGTCAAATTAACCAATTACAGAAGTAATTATCAAGTTCGGGTAGAAACAGGGCAGCAGGGGTATTTTGGTCTTTTCATAGGCTACGTTGCTCCGATTGAGCTGAAATTTTGTAGGAAACTATAAAACATCATTCCCTACAACTTTATGTTTTAACCCAAGGCCAATTCGGCCTCTAAAATGGTTAAATAAAACCGGACAGAATGTAAATCAAAGAACCTTAACTTTCCAATTTTTCTTCCAAAACAGAAATTGCTTGCAATTATCCACTTTTTCCACCTTCTAGCTTCCTTAAACATCATTTCCAATCATCATACATGACCACATAATCATATTCATATGAAAACAGAAAAATCTCAATTAAATATAAAACTTCACCAAATTCAACCAAAATCATGAAATAACACCTAATTTCATCTCTTTAACTCACATAAGTCACTAATTAAACATTATTGAGAAGAAATAAAGGTCCCTTAGCTACTCACCTTATCAACCAAAGAAAGAGGACAACTTAGCACCTTAAACTTCCAAATCACTTCACTAATCACCTCACAATCACTAAACTAGGGGTTTATATGGAGAAGATTCAAGATTAATCGGTTGGTTTGGTGAATTGAGCAAGATTGGAGACCAAAATTGTGGAGAGTTTTCTTTCCTTTTTGCTTGAAAAATTCGGCCAAGAAGAAGAAGAAAAATGGTGAATTTTTGGTAAATTTTGATATTAATTTGGTAAAGGCATGAATAGTAGTCAAATGGCAAGACTAAATCTTATGGTGACACTTGTCACCCTATTTAATGCATGCATATCCCTTTGTTTCCTCTCACACTAATCCATATAGCAACCTTTAATTATCTCTTAGCACCTGATAAAATAAACCCGGTATCCAAAACTTAACCTAACTGGCCGAATTTTACCGAACTTTCCGCACTAGTAGGTCCCACGTCCGGTATACGCTCTTAATTTCTCAAGAACTAACCGATACTAGAAAAATCATCTAAAAACTATATTTGCTCATAAAAATTATCTGGGAAATTTTTCTAATAAAGAAAATGTAGAAAATACGAGCGATCAATAAAATAAACCCTAGAAACTTAGAAAAATTCGGGTTCTCGCACTTATTCTTTTCGGGGCGTCACAAAATAAACTCAGTTTCAACTTCACCAACTTGGAACATATGCTTTCCTTGTTTAACATCAATAATAGCACTAGCAGTAGCTAAGAAAGGTTTACCAAGTATAATTGGCATGCTAACATCTTGTTCCATGTCAAGAACAACAAAATCAATAGGAATTATGAAATTCTTAATCTTTATTAACACATTTTCAAGTATATCAAGAGGATATTTAACCGACCTATTCAATAATTCCAAGGAAATTCTAGTTTACTTAAATTCATTTAAACCAAGTTTCCGATCAACACAAAATGGAATTAATGAAACACTTGCACCCAAATCACACAAAACATTTGAAAAATTAATATCACTAATAGTTCAGGGAATCGAAAAAACTGCCTGAATCCTTCAACTTTAAAAGGAATTTATTTTGAATCAATGCACTATACTCCTCCGTCAATGCTACGGTCTTGTGGTCCTCCAATCACCTCTTCTTTGACATGATCTCCTTTAGAAACTTGGCATAGGATGGAATTTGACCAATAGCATCTGCAAAAGGAATGTTAATATGCAATTGTTTAAACATTTAATAAACTTCTCAAACTCATTGCCCAATCTATTTTGCTTGAGCTTTTGAGTAAATAGTACGGGAGGTATAGGCACAATAGTCTTAGGTGGTGATTGTACCTTATCTACAATTTTCTCCTTGCCTTTCTTCCCTACACTTACTCTTTGGTCATTACTCAAATTCTCATTTTCTTCATTTTTTTTCTTCTTTTTCAAGTTCAACACTAGAAGGGTCATCTAATTTGCCTACTACTTTGGAGAGTACTTTAGTTTTTCTAGGCAAATCCCTTTGGTTTCTAGGGTTAACAACATTGGCAATTTGATCGAGTTGGACCCCCATATTTCTATATATTGAGATTAATTGGTCCACACTTCCCTCTAGTATTTCAAATCTCATTGAGATGGATTTAGTTAATCTATCCATACTGCTATTGTTTGTATTAGTTAGTCTTTCAATAGCTAACTCCCACGAAGGTTTGAATTCAATAGGGGCTTCCTTTGGTTGAAACCCCAATAAATTGGTTGGTCTTTGTTGATTTCCTTGATCTCTCCATCCAAAATTTGGATGATTCCTCCACCCTTAAGTATAAGTGTTGTGATAAGTGTGTATTTTGTATCTTTTATGTATGTTTTCTTATTTATTTTTGGTGTATTTTATTTACTTTTATAGCTAATTAACTAAGTTTCTTAGTGAAGTTATGCATTTTATGGGTTAAGTGTCAAAAATTGCATTTAGATGAATTTTAATAGTGAAAACTTCATGTTTTGTAGATTTAATGATTTAATCATCAAATGGAGTGAATTGAGAAGATATTTGGATGATTGTTGATGATTTGAAATGATTTAAAGAAGACATGGAGTGCAAAATGTTCAAAGGATGAAATGCAAGTTAGACAGCTTTAATACCTATTGATACTTTGGCTGTATCTTGAGTTATAAGTATCGGATTGAGATGATTTTTATTCTATTTTGAATGTAACACATATCTCTACATTTTTTATGCAGACAGGGAAATTCAGTTCATGAGGTTTCCTTATCAAAAAGTCAGAATACAGTTGGCAATTTCTGTTGTCGAAAGCAGAAATAGGATATTGACCAGTTGAGCATATTTTGGGTCATTTCTCTGTCTACAGTGTGACGCCCCCACTTCTCCCAAGGGCGAACCCAAGAGTATCGGCGGAACGCCTGCCCAGCTCTCGCCAGGACTCGGTACTAATTCAATTTAAACTCAATAATAACCAATCGATACTAAATATCGAAGAGATAAAGGAAGGTCAATTCTTTTATAAACGTTCAAATCTTACATCATAATCTACCCAATTACTTTACATTTCCAAAATATACAGCTTCCAAAATCAAATTCTAAACAAATACATTCACAATTCTAATCAAATGAAGCATCAAGTAAGCTTCTCCAGAATTCCTCCCATTTCAGCTCCTGTTAAGGAAAACAAATCTAACGGGGTGAGCGGATGCTCGTGAGGCCAAGAAAACATGCAAGACAAGTAATTCAATAGCAATTGCACTTACACAATAGTGAAAACTATAACATTCAAGAAATTCACAATTTATAATAAACCCCCTTGAGTAGGATGTAGGAGCTCTCAGGAGCTAAATCTTTGTTTACTTTGCCCAAGTTCAATCCAATACCTTCTTGTGACAACACCCCGTCACCCGGATAGATAATTAAATTCATAGCACTTTACATATTCCATTTATGTTTCTGAAACGACTCGAGAGGCACCTCCCACCCAAATCGGTGTAGTACTTACTATCGCTCAGTTTATAGGTCTGAGACGATTCGAGAGGTACCTCCCACCAAATTGGTGTGGTACTTGCTATCGTTCAGAGGTCAATGAGACACCGCTCCAATCGACTTAGAATGTTTAATGGTTCTGAGACAATTCGAGAGGTACCTCCCACCCGAATCGGTGTGGTACTTGCTATTGTTCAGAGGTTTAGGGTACTGAGACGACTCGAGAGGTACCTCCCACCAAATCGGTGTGGTACTTACAATCATTTAGTGGTCGATGAGGCATCGCTCCAATCGACTTAGCATGATTTAGGGTATTGAGACGACTCGAGAGGTACCTTCCACCAAATCGGTATGTTACTTACAATCGTTCAGTGGTTGATGAGGCATCGCTCCAATCGACTTATGCAGCCATAGCATAATTAATCATTTCATTCAATCATTCATTTCATTTCAATCAAGTCATTCATGATTCATTCATTTCAATTCAATCAAGTCATTCATGATTCATTCAAACGAGATCGAGTGTGGTAAGATACACTCTTGACTCAGTATTTTCAAAATCTCCAATCACTAATAACAATTAAGCACATATCAAGTTTACATACACTTGACACTCACCAAGTAATTCAAGAAGCAAGAACAAGCGATTGTTTAGGCATCTTTCGTGAGATCCTCTTGCAGGTCCTCTTGAGTGCCTGAGCAATTAATAATGAACTATTACACACTAAAGTACTAAAAGTTTCTAGAAGACACTTTTCCATGATTCCAAATGGAAGACATTCAAAATTTGGGTTCAAAATGCTGTTTTGAATACTAAGGCAGTTTTTGGGGTTGGTCTTTGGCCAAATTTTGAAATTCGGTAAAATTCACACAATGTGAACTAGCCTTTGAAATTTGGAACTCAACTAGAATTACAATCAAAGTTTAAAACAAAACAAGCAGAATAAGAATTGGGGTTTTGAACACCAAGATATGGCGGCTCAAAGTTACCCAAAAGTTGGGACTGTTAGACCATTTTCCAGGTTTAAAACATAGACTTTGAATCTTTGGTTGAGCATCGAAATTGAACACTACCATATAAGGGCTATTCCTCTGTCAAATTTCATACAAAAATTCGTTCGAGAAGTCGGTTAACAAAACCATTAAAGTTCCACAATTTGCTAAGGCAAATCTGCCTTGCACTTGCGTTTTCCTTTTCTCAAACATTTGGCTAACGAAAATTTCTCGAACATGATTCATTTATGAAGACAAAGTCTAGGAAACATCCAAATTATGTTTGGTAGGTGATTAACACCAAGGATTTCGAATAAAAAGTCCCAAATCAAGATTAGCTATAAATTAGTCCAGAATTAGGGTTTTCTTTCACGAAGTCAGCTCTGAAATCCGGCCATAACTCACCCAAGTTAACTCAGAATTGAGCTGGTCAGTGGCATGGAAAACTAAATTCATAAGGTTACAATTTCTTGGAAGGAATCATTTTAAAATTCTTTCCACAACTTGCTCATATTTGAGCATCAAGTCGCAGCTCAAAACAGGGCTTCCAGTACAGACGAGAAACAGAACAGACAACTTTCCAAGGTTGGTATGGCTCACTCAGGTGGAATCAGGGCATGCATTATACCTTTGTAAAACTGGAAATGTCTAGTTTCTAATGCCGCAAACGGCACTCGATTTCGTCATCGGAGCAAAGAGTTATGGCCGAAACAAAATCACTGCCAGAGAGGCTCTGGTCATGTTTCTAGTTTTGCTACATTTTCGAAATCTCAACTTTTGGCCAACCAAATTGGATGATTTTTGATGAAAACTTTTCACACAACCTATACAACATATCTATATCAAAATCAAATCAATTTAACCACAAAAATTGCACCGATAGGTGCGGCAAAGCAGGGGCAGAACTGGCACCTCAACATGCAACCCCTCATTTGATATCCTTTTCACTTTTAACACTTAGCTCTACCAAATTAACACTTAATCAACACAATTAACATCCAATCTCATAAAATCAGATCATCAAAGCCATTGTGGGATTTCATAGAGCCCACTCATAAGATTTCCAACAATATAAAGCTACCCATATGAATCTATGAGCTCACAAGTGCAATACAACTTTTATAAACCAAGATTCAAGAGGTTGATCATCATTTACCTCCTTAGATGGCTAGAGCAGAAATTTTCAGTCACCTTAAACCCAAGAAAACCATGGAAATGCAGCTCTTCTCCTAGCTTAAGATGATCACCAAGTAATTTGCAAGTTGTGGTTAAATTTTGAAGTGATTTGAGCAAGAGATTGAAGAGAGAGAAGGTGAAGAAATTCTAGTCTTGTTCTCCTTGTGAGGTTCGGCTGCTTGAGTGTATGTGAGGGAGGGAAATATGATGTTATTGGCTTCTAAAGGAAGCTTAAAATATGTGGCCCAAAATTACTCCAAGTCCACTAAGAAAATAATGCGCGTGCGCGCGCGTTTCGTGCTCGTTTCCTCTCGGGTTTGTTTCACTTGTGCCCTAAACCTTTAATGCATTTCCATTCATACTATTATTATTCACTCTTAATAGTCTAAAAATAAGGGTCTAATATCCCTCAAATAATTGCGCATGCGAAAACGCGTACTTCCGATTTGTGCGCGATAACGCGAAATTTCTAAGGAATTCTTATAACGATGGTATAACAATATAGTACTTGAGGACTTAAACATAGAAATAACTATTTTAAGACTAATGTATAAGTCTTCAATTTTCAAGCTCGTTGTACCCTTGAATCGATTATTATCTCCAAACGCGCATTCACTATTCTCACTAAACGAGCTTTTATAAATTAAATTGGGTAACAAGTCATTTTAAAAATACATGTAAGCCATGGTTCCATGTAATTGGTTCTAAAAAGGTTGGAATAAAATATTCGAAGTAAACGACGAAATAAATATTTAAATGAGCTCGTAATAGAAATTTAAAATAAGAAAATTTGCGAGGCCTTAGTGTGGTTAATCTGGCCACAGTATCCACAAGTTACGTGAGCAGTCACGGCTTGACCAATTTGAAATTTCCCTTTTTGTTGACCTAGTCTACTCCGATTTCCTTTTGGCGGGGCTTTGCTTGATGGAGTTTCTCCTGGTTTTTCATGCATTTTCACTCCTCCAACCCCTTTTTCCATATTAAGGGGTTGGGTAGACCTCTCGGACGGTTTAGGGATATCACTTGGGTTACCCCTCTTTCTAGCATGAAAAGTCTTAGATTGAGGCTTAACATTCTCTACCCTCTGTGCCTTATTCAAGACATCCGTAAAAGTGGTAATCTGGGCAGCTGCTAGGGATTTTTGGATTTCTACATTTAATCCCTGAATAAACCTCCTTATCCTTTTTCGTTCGGTGAGTACAAGCTCAGGGGCAAATTTGAAAAGTTTAGTGAACCGCTCCTCATACTCGGCCACACTTAATAACCCTTGTTTTAACTTAATAAAATCGTCCTCCCTCTTTTCATGTATAATTGGCGGGAGGAACTTGATATTAAACTCCCTCTCAAAGTTTACCCAAATCCAAGGGATTTGTTCTCTTTCCCACTTTGCATTAACAACATTCCACCATGAGCGTGCCGCCCCTTCAAATTGGAAAACGGCAAAATTCACTTGCCTTTCCTCGGTATAATCTAAAGCAGCAACAATATCAACCATCCTTTCAAACCAATTTTTCGCTACTTCGGGGTCAGACCCTCCATGGAACTTAGGGGGAGTGAATTTCAAGAATCGCTCGAGGGCTCTATCCTCACCCCTCTCTTGGTTCCTAGGTTGGTCGACTGGTTCAGGTCCTTGGCGCTCAGCTAAGCACTTGAGAATATCGGTTATGCAGTTAATGGCCGTAGCCACTTGGTCACCCTCTTCGTTTCTAGGGTTTTGGTTTGGTCCAGTCGCGGATCCCTCACCTCTCTCGAGAGTGCGGGGTTGCCGAAGCCCACGCCCACGCCCCTGTCCACGTCCTCGCCGATTCATTTAGCAAACTTCTAAACGCATAATAGAAGTAGAAAGTATAAGCATGTGAATCGAAAAACAGGTACACATTGCAAGAACACTTTAAATGAAAACATAGCTATATGCATAAGATAGAAGTCATGTCACATGTCGATGTGCATACAACGAGTTAATAGTATCAAATATATGTCATAGACAATTAAGTGTCACAAATATAGTACTTGCAGGCAAAATACAAAAGGTCTCACGGCGAGCACCACCCCTACTATACTAGGGAGGATCAAAAGAAAAATCATAAGCCTAGTTAGGAACAAAACTAGAAGAATCAATTATACCAAGCCACATCATTCAAATGATTATAAACTCCAAATTGCACCCAAAAGCCTGAGCTACCTCCTAAATTCTTAGCCTCCTCGCTAGATTCAAGGTGAAAGTTCTTGTACAAGCTGGGTGATAAGTCAAACCAAACGGAATGCAAAGATGTCTTATTTTCAAGTTCAAAGTGGAGCCCAAAATTGTTCAAATGGTTCAACTTTTTTTTCGAAATGTTCGACAAGCAAAAGAGTGGGGAAAGCAAAGTTTCTAACCCTTAAACTCAGTAGATAGCTATTTAGATTTTCTAATCTTGACCCACCTCCAACCTAACATGAAGACTAAAGTGACATAGTGTTTTGTGAGCAAAAATGGTGTATAACCTCAAGCACCAAAATCACGTTGCACTTAATACACAATCAAATCCCACAATCCGGCATCATAAACTTTTAGGCCTAAGATGCACTACAAAGATCTAAAACCTAAGCTTTGATACCAACTGTGACGCCCCTACTTCTCCCAAGGGCGAACCCAAGGGTATCGGCGGAACGCCTGTCCAACTCTCGCCAGGACTCGATACTAATTTAATTTAAACTCAATAATAACTAATCGATACTAAATATCGAAGAGATAAAGGAAGGTCAATACCTTTATAAACGTTCAAGTCTTACATCATAATCTACCCAATTACTTTACATTCCCAAAATATACAGCTTCCAAAATCAAATTCTAAACAAATACATTCATAATTCTAATCAAATGAAGGATCAAGTAAGCTTTTCCAGAATTCCTCCCATTTCAGCTCCTGTTATGGAAAACAAATCAAACGGGGTGAGCGGATGCTCGTGAAGCCAAGAAAACATGCAAGACAAGTAATTCAATAGCAATCGCACTTGCACAATAGTGAAAACTATAACATTTAAGAAATTCACAATTTATAATAAATCCTCTTGAGTAGGATGTAGGAGCTCTCCGGAGCTAAATCTTTGTTTACTTTGCCCAAATTCAATCCAATACCTTCTTGTGACAATACCCTGTCACCTGGGTAGATAATTAAATTCATAGCACTTTACATATTCCATTTATGTTTCTGAGACGACTCGAGAGGCACCTCCCATCCAAATCGGTGTGGTACTTACTATCGCTCAATTTATAGGTTTGAGACAATTCGAGAGGTACCTCCCACCAAATCGGTGTAGTACTTGCTATCATTTAGAGGTCGATGAGACACCGCTCCAATCGACTTAGAATGCTTAATGGTTCTGAAACGATTCGAGAGGTACCTCCCACCCGAATCGGTGTGGTACTTGCTATCGTTCAGAGGTTTAGGGTACTGAGACGACTCGAGAGGTACCTCCCACCAAATCGGTGTGGTACTTACAATCGTTCAGTAGTCAATGAGACATCGCTCCAATCGACTTCTGCAGCCATAGCATAATTAATTATTTCATTCAATCATTCAATACATTTAATCATTCATTTCATTTCAATCAAGTCATTTACGATTCATTCATTTCAATTCGATCAAGTCATTCATGATTCATTCAAATGAGAACGAGTGTAGTAAGATACACACTCAACTCAGTATTTTCAAAATCTCCAATCACTAATAACAATTAAACACATATCAAGTTTACAAACACTTGACACTCATGAAATAATTCAAGAAGTAAGGACAAGCGATTGTTTAGGCGTCTTTCGTGAGATCCTATTGAGTGCCTGAACAATTAATAATGAACTATTACACACTATCGCTTAAAACTCCTAATTATCGAGGAGGATTGCATTAGATTACAATCAAAGAAAATCTCATGAAAATGAGCCTTAATTACTCGTAAATTGAGGCTCAAAGGTGGGGTTTTAAAACACAAGAGAAATATGATTTTCATATTTGAAATCAAGTGTAAAACGGTCTATAAATATCAAAGAAAAATGGAGAGTTCGAAACCCTCAATTTTCTTTAAGTTTAGAAATTTTAGATTTGTCGAGCAATCTTTGAAAAATAGTATCTCACTCTCTGTAAGTCCAAAATTGGAAAACTTGGGACCGTTGGAAACTAATTCCAAAGTACTAAAAGTTTTTAGAAGACACTTTTTCATGATTCCAAATGGAAGACATTCAAATTTTGGGTTCAAAATGCTATTTTGAATATTAAGGCAGTTTTTGGGGTTGGTTTTTGGCTAATTTTGGAAATTCGGTAAAATTCACACAATGTGAACTAGCCTTTGAAATTTGGAACTCAATTAGAGTTACAATCAAAGTTTAAAATAAAATAAGTGGAACAAGAATCGGGGTTTTGAGCACCAAAATATGGCGGCTCAAAGTTACCCAAAAGTTGGGACTGTTAGACCATTTTTCAGGTTTAAAACATAGACTTTGAATTTTTGGTTGAGCATCGAAATGGACTCGAAATGGCACCAAATTTGGTATGATTATACTACCATATAAGTGCTATTCTTCTATCAAATTTCATACAAAAATTCGTTCGGAAAGTTGGTTAACAAAACCATTAAAGTTCCGCAGTTTGCTAAGGCAAATCTGCCTTGCACTTGTGTTTTCCTTTTCTCAAACATTTGGCCAATGAAAATTCCTCGAACATGATTCATTTATGAAGACAAAATCTAGGAAACATCCAAATTATGTTTGGTAGGTGATTAACATCAAGGATTTCGAATAACAATGGAACACGATTTCGTCGTCGGAGCAAAGAGTTATGGCCGAAACAAAATCACTGCTAGAGAGGCTCTGGTTACGTTTCCAGTTTTGCTACATTTTCGAAATCTCAAATTTTAGCCAACCAAATTAGATGATTTTTGGTGAAAACTTTCCACACAACCTATACAACATATCTATATCAGAATCAAATCAATTTAACCACAAAAAATTGCACTAACAGGTGCAGCAAAGCAGGGGCAGAACTGGCACCTCAACATGCAACCCCTCATTTGATTTCCTTTTCACTTTTAACACTTAGCTCTACCAAATTAACACTTAATCATCACAATTAACATCCAATCTCATCAAATCAGATCATCAAAGCCATTGTGGGATTTCATAGAGCCCACTCACAAGATTTCCAACAATGTAAAGCTACTCATGTGAATCTATGAGCTCACAAGTGCAATACAACTTATATAAACCAAGATTCAAGAGGTTGATCATCATTTACCTCCTTAGATTGCTAGAGCAGAAATTTTCGGTCACCTTAATCCCAAGAAAACCATGGAAATGCAGCTCTTCTCCTAGCTTAAGATGATCACCAAGTAATTTGCAAGTTGTGGTTAAATTTTGAAGTGATTTGAGCAAGAGATTGAAGAGAGAGAAGGTGAAGAAATTCTGGTCTTGTTCTCCTTGTGAGGTTCGGCTACTTGAGTGTATGTGAGGGAGGGAAATCTGATGTTATTGGCTTCTAAAGGAAGTTTAAAATATGTGGCCCAAAATTACTCCAAGTCCACTAAGAAAATAATGCGCGTGCGCGCGCGTTTCGTGCTCGTTTCCTCTCGGGTTTGTTTCACTTGTACCCTAAACCTTTAATGCACTTCCATTCATACTATTATTATTCACTCTTAATAGTCTAAAAATAAGGGTCTAATATCCCTCAAATAATTGTGCGCGCGATAACGCAAAATTTCTAAGGAATTCTTATAGCGATGGTATAACTATCTAGTACTTGAGGACTTAAATATAAAAATAACTATTTTAAGACTAATGTATAAGTCTTCAATTTCCAAGCTCGTTGTACCCTTGAATCGATTATTATCTCCAAACGCGCGTTCACTATTCTCACTAAACGAGCTTTTATAAATTAAATTGGGTAACAAGTCATTTTAAAAATACATCTAAGCCATGGTTCCATGTAATTGGGTCTAAAAAGGTTGGAATAAAATATTTGAAATAAACGGCCAAATAAATATTTAAATGAGCTCGTAATAGGAATTTAAAATAAGAAAATTTGTGAGTCCTCACATACAGAGCTTCAAGTTGGATGATTCTTGAAGCATTGGAAAGATAATTTAAAGGGTTAGAATTTTCTTGTTTTGAACAAATTTTAGTTTAGCCTCTATCATCGAGAAAATATCAGTTGAATTTGGTGCAAAAATAGAGCCAAGTTGAAGCTTGATAAAAATTGAGCAAACCTACAATAAGGGAAAACGGGGGGCTCAATATGTGACAACCCCACCTCTCCCTAGGAGGAATCCCAGGGTATCAGTGAACTGCCTGCCCAGCTCTCACCAGGGTTCAGTCGAGTAAAGTACTAAAAATCCATGAAAACCAACGAAATACCTTCAAAAGTAGAGGGTACAACACTTTAAGAATTATAAGTTGCCACACCACTTTCCAAAACTTAGAATATAGAGCTAAGTATCAAACTTTCAACTCCACACTTAATTTACATAATATACGTCGAACTTACAATTCATGCTCAAAAGAGTCAAAAGTAAGGTTTTCTAACAAAAGATTACGGTCCAAAGTACAAGTTCAAGACACAAGTTAAAGCTATGGAAGTTCTCGACCACGATTCCATCCCCGATCTATTAAGGAAAACAAAAGGAGTGGGATGAGCTAAAACTCAGTAAAGTTTCAAATAAACATGTAAGCACATAGCCAATTAAAGGCGTTATATAAACAAGTAACCACCGTGTTGTACTATAACAATTAAATCACAGTTCAATTCAAGGATACGTGTGGCTTCCAAAAGCCAAATCCACTTGAGCTTGATCATAACAAGAATCCGTTGACTCTCCGTCAACGTTTGCGTTCAAAGATTATAACGTCCGTAGAACACCACTTACTCCAATTTCTGCCCACGAGTCAACTCCCTTACCGGGCCCGAACACCACAAACAGTAATTAGGTAATACTCGAGTATACCGGATCCAAATTCAGTAAACAGTCCTCAGGGTTTATCGGCCTTCTCAACCAAGCCCTTGCTGACTCGATACAACCGACTCACCTATGAGATTGGGCACCCAAACAGTCACAGTAGTTGATGGGATATCACCCAAACAACTCACATACAGTCAAATATAGAGAAATCATATCTCATGATAGCAATATACAGAGTCCCAGTGAAATCAAAGAAGGTCGAGTGTAATAAAGTGCACGCTCGCCTCGAACTTGTCAAAACAATTGTTTAGCTCAACCAGTCATAGATCAAATATTCAGATATTTCACATAGACAGGTAATAAGTAATGAAACAGTCACCTGTCAAGCAAATGCAGAGTTCAAACATCAAGTTCCGGGGTTACGTTCACCTATGTTTCCAAATCCTAGGGCAATGAATAAAATCGTTAACAATCTAGGTTCATTTCCAACCCAAATGTGAGCTCATTAGATGACCAAGTGAGTGGTTAAATTTACTCAATTCACCATGCACGTTAGGCCCAACATGCAGTAAAATTTCGTGAGAAAACAAGTTTGACAAGTGCAAGAAAGTTGGGCAAAAGAAAATTTCATTCAAGCTCAAAGTCTTCTTCACGGGTAAAACAGTCGAGCCCGTGCAGTCTCGGGTAAATGCCCATATCTCACTGTAGGAAGGTCGAAATCAGGTGCCATTAGTAGCGTTGGAAACTAAACTCAAAGGGCTTTCCAACGGTATCAAATGCACACTCTAGTTCGTCTCCTATCAATAGGAGTGATCCAGGGAAGTCGGCTGATTTTCCAGTCCTGATTAGCCCTAAAATCTTAGCAAAGTTACACTAGTTCTTGATGCTAACTTCGCTTGTTTTGGCTCATTTTGAACCAATTCAAACTCCTATGGTTCATATACAAGGGATCATGTTACCTAATACCATTGGAGCTTAAAATGTAACACACATAATGATCAAGTGAACCAAAATAGTCTAGCCAACAACAAGAACCAAAACAGTCCACTACTTGTCCAAAAACCACCATTTTAATTGCTTCATTTCCATCTCAACTCACACATAAACTTAACCAATGTTTAGCCAAGTCTCTTAGGCTTAATTAGGGAGCAAATGAACCAAAAAATCAAGGAGAAACCTCTCCTTCCAAAACCGGTCAGCCAAGGGAAAGGAAAACAGTCCACTAGTTCACTTGTTTCACCAACTTTCATCATTTTATGACTTAAACATCATACCAAGTGTTATCCTTAACTCAAAAGGATCCAAAACATGTTAATACGTCAAATAAATCATAAACAAAGCTTTAACAATTAATCAAACACATGGTAGGCTAACCAACCAACCCAACTACCACTTAATTAGTTCAAGAAATTTAACCACAAGTAACATCCATACAACTTCTAGTTTACCCTCAAAACTTTAAATATTTGATATAATACCATAAAACCAAGGATTAAGGATCATATACCTCTCTTGTAAAAAGCTTGAGTCACGCAAAATAACCACCAAACCAAAAGCTTCAAACTTGAAAATCACACACTAGGGTTGGAAGTAGTTCACTCATTAACTCAAGTCCTTCACTTTTGATTTTTCTCTGAAGATCAAACTAGGTTTAGAAAGCATAAAAAGGGAGTTTTCTCTCCTTCTCTTTGAAGCTAAGAGGGCTAGCCAAAGTGAAGAAAAAAAAGAGCCAAGAATGGTTTAAATTCCTCTAGTTTCTTTGGTCAAAGGGTGGATGGTTAAGGTTTGGCCACTTGTCTCAATCTTGTCCATTCTCTCTCTAATCTTTGCCAAATCATGTTTCTATCCTCCAAATATTTACATTGTCTTGCTAACACCCCTAAACTATCATATAAAGTTCCAACCACAAATAAAAGAATATTTGGTCAAAGTGTGTGTGGTGAAATAAAATAAAACCAACTCAAGGAATGTTACAATTCAAATAAAAGTAATAAAGTGCAATGCAAGGAAATGTTATAATGCATGTAGAATGCAATGCAAGGACATCTTATAAGTGATTTAAATCTTAGGGCAAGGCATGTAGTTTAGGAGAATTGTGTTTTAAAGTGAGGGTTCTCACACTCTCTCCTCCTTAAAGAATTTCATTCTCGAAATTCTCACCTTAGTCGCTGAATAGTTCAGGATATTTTGTACGATTGTCCTCTTTCACTTCCCAAGTAGCTTCCTCTACCTCATGATTTATCCACAAAACCTTTACCAAGGGTATCTGTTTAGTCTTTAATTCCTTTTCTTTTCGATCTAAGATCTGTACTGGCCTTTCTTCATAAGTCTGGGATTCATCAATGTCAATTTCTTCTGGTTTCAGTACATGAGTGGGGTTTGGATGATACTTCTTCAACATAGAAACGTGAAATACGTCATGGATCCTAGATAGATTCGCAGATAACTCCAACCAGTATGCCACGTTCTCTACTCGTTGAAGAATTTTGAATGGTCCTACGTATCTCGATTGAAGTTTCTTTTCTTTTTTCGCCATGAGACATCGAAGTGGTGTAACCTTTAGAAATACCTTGTCCCCAACTTCAAACTCCAAGTCCTTTCGTCGATTATCTGCATAACTCTTCTGTCGACTTTGTACTGTTTGAAGCCTCTGATGTATCACCTTCACCTTCTCATAAGCATCTTCGATCCATGGCACTGCAATTGGGTCTAAAACCCTTCTTTCTCCTATTTCATGCCAGTATATTGGTGATCGGCACTTTCTTCCATAGAGAGCTTCGTACGGTGTCATTTGTATGGAGGAATGATAACTATTATTGTATGCAAATTCAACTAACGCCATATACTGTCCCTAACTTCCACCAAATCCAAAATACAAGTCCTTAGCATGTCTTCAAGTGTTTGAATGGTTCTCTCTGACTATCTATCAGTTTGGGGATGATACGTAGTACTAAAGTTCAACTTGGTTCCCAAGGCTCCTTGTAACTGTTGCCAGAAGCGAGACACAAACCGCGGATCTCTGTTAGAAACAATGCTTATTGGGATCCCATGCAATCTGACTATCTCATCCATGTACAGTTGGGCCAATTTTTCCAAAGAGTATCTCATATTTATAGGTAAGAAATGAGCGGATTTCGTCAACCTATCAATTATTACCCAAACTGCTTCATGACCTTTTTGAAAACGGAGTAACCCTAACACAAAATCCAAGATAATACGTTCCCATTTCACTCAGGGATTTCAAGATGCTGTAGAAGACCTTAGGGTTTCTGATATTTAGTCTTCACTTATTGGCACACTAAACACTTTTGAACAAACTAAGCAATTTCCTTCTTCATTTTATCCCACAAATATAGTCTCCTCAAATCCTGGTACATTTTACTGCTTCCAGGATGTACTGTATACTTATATCGATGTGTCTTCTCCAAAATCTCTCTTTTTATCACTTCATCTTGCGACACCACTATCCGATTGCAAAATTTCAAAATATCCTCGGAACTTACATTAAAGTCTGAGATTTCCCCTTTTTACATTTTTTCTACCCATTTTTGTACCATTTGGTTATTCTTCTGACTTTCTTTAATTCGGTCTAATAGATCAGATCTCACCGTGATATTGCCAAGATTACTCTTTGTCGGTCCAACCGTCGATTCTATTCACTCACTTTTTCCAACAAATTTCACTCCTTGACCATTAATCCAGTTACTTGAACTTTTCGACTTAAGGCATCTACTACAACATTGGCCTTCCCCCCGTGGTAGTTAATTGTGCAGTCATAATTCTCAAGAAATTCCACCCATCGACGTTGTCTCAAGTTTAGTTCCTTCTGAGAGAATAGATATTTCAGACTCTTATGGTCGGTATAAACCTCAAAAGTCACCCCATATAAGTAATGCCTCCACTTTTTTAAGACAAAGACTATAGCGGCCAATTCCAAGTCATGAGTCGGTAATTCCGCTCATGGGGTTTTAATTTCTTAGAGACATAGGCAATCACATTTCCATTCTGCATTAGAACACATCCCAATCCTTCTCTCGAGGCGTCAGTATATACAGAAAAACTGTCCTTTCCATTTGGTAAGGTTAAGACTGGTGCCGAAGTTAATCGTTTCTTTAATTCTTGGAAACTAACTTCACACTTAGAACCCCATACAAATTGACCATACTTTTTCGTCAGATCGGTTAAAGGGCCAGCTAATTTGGAGAAATTTTGATGAATCGACGGTAGTACCCGACTAAACCCAAGAAACTACGAACCTCAGTTGGAGTTTTTAGCTGTTTCTACTCAGATACGACTTCTACTTTCACTGGATCTACAGAAATGCCATCTTTGGATATTATATGCCCTAGAAAAGAAATTTGCTCCAACCAAAACTCACACTTGCTAAACTTGACATATAACTGATGTTCTCTCAAGATCTGCAAAACTATTCTCAAATGCCATTCATGATCCTCTCGAGTCTTAAAATATATAAAGACATCATCTATGAACACCACGACAAATTGGTCCAAATAAGGTTTAAAAACTCGATGCTTTAAATCCATAAATGCAGCCAGAGCATTTGTTAAACCAAACGGCATTATTGCAAACTCGAAATGTCCATATTTGGAATTAAAAGCAGTTTTCGGTATGTCCTCCTGTTTAATTCATAGTTGATAGTAACCTTACCTCAAATCCAATTTAGAGAAAACCACTGCTCCTTGCAACTGGTCAAACAACTCGTCAATGTGCAGCAAAGGATACTCATTTTTCACCATGACATCATTTAAGCCACGATAGTCAATACACAGTCTCAAACTACCATCATTCTTTTTAACAAATAGAACAGGTGCTCCCCAAGGTGATTCACTCTCTCAAATAAACCCGCGCTTTAACAAATCGTGTAACTGCAGTTTTAGTTCCTTAAGTTTGGCAGGGGCCATTCGATATGGTATTTTCGCAATAGGAGTGGTTCCAGGCGTCAAATCAATTTTAAATTCTATTTCCCTCTCTAGCGGTATCAACTTCAACTAGTCAAGGAAAACATCGGGAAATTCATTTACCACTAACATATCCTCCAGTTTCACCTTATCTCCAGGAGTATTAATCAAGAAAGCTAAGTAACCATGCGCTCCTTTATTCAATAATTTTCTGGTTCGAATTCCCGAAACAAGTGTAGATAAGACTAGTCTACCTCGCACATCCAATCTTAGAGTTGCTTCTCCAGGTATGTAAAACTCCACCACCTTAATCTTGCAGTTTAACTGAGCATTATAACGGATCAACCAATCCATGCCTATAATCACATCATACCCCTCGAGGTATAAACTTATCAAGTCTACCACCAACTTCCGTTCTCCTACCCAAATCTCACAATTTTTATAAATCATGTTGGTAATTAGGTTTTGATCCCCAGTAGGTTTTTTAACCTCTAAGTCATAGCGTAATTTAATGGGATTCACATCAATACCACACATGAAGGCAGGATTCACAAAAAAATGGGTTGCCCCAGGGTCAATTAAAAACTTAGCTAAGCGGTGGAATACAGGGATTGCACCTTCCACTACCTCAGATGATTTAGGGGCTCGCTGATGGTCCAAAGTAAAAACTTTAGTAGAGGCTTTTGGTCTACTTCCACTGGTAGTAGGTTATTTAGAGTTTGATTTCTCTGGCTGCACACTCTCATTCCCTTCACTAAGTTTAACAAGACAGGCTGCGATTTGATACTCAGAACTACCGCAACGGAGACATTTCTTCATTTTTCGCCAGCAAGTATCCTCGGTGTGGTTCGTCTTACCACAATACCCACAGTTCACTCGAGGAGTTGGTGCAGGACCTCCTTGGGAGACAGTCCTCTGTTGTTCTCTCTCGTTGTGAGCACCTCTTGATGGAGCTCCTCTTGATGTTCTTAGGATTCGAACTCCACTGACGGAATTTTTATATCAATGCAAGTTTAAATCTGATTTTATACCCGTTGACTGCAAGTATACAGGCCGAAATAATAATGTAGGGTATGTATCGGGTCGATCCCACGAGGAGCAAATTAAACAAATACTAGACTCTTATTTTTCTCTATTATTTAAACTTCCAAATGAATTTGAGCAGAGAATGTATATTGCTATTGTCTACAAATCTGATCTACAAATCTAGTTTAACAAATGCTAAATGCAAATGGAGAAATTTCACTCAAGGAAGAATCTAGGGATGTAGTGTGAGAACCCGTAAATTCCTCTTAATAATTTTCCTAGGGTTTATCCCCTTTAATGGCATGTTTTCTGCATTTTTTGGCTTAGGAAATTTTTCTGGTGAATTTTATGAGTAAATATAATTTTTAGATGATTTTTCTAGTATTGACTAGGTTTTGAGAAATTAAGAGTGAATACCGGACGTGGGACCCACTAGTGCGAAAAGTTCGGCAATTTTCGGCCAACTAGGTTAAGTTTTGGATACTGGATTTAATTTACCAGGTGTTAAGGGATAAGTAGAGGATGTTATTTGGATTGGTGTGAGAGGGAACAAAGAGATAGAGATTCATTAATTAGGTGACAAGTGTCACCATTTGGTTGGATTGACTTGTATGACCACTATTCATGTCTTTACCAAATTAATATCAAAATTGACCAAAAATTTCCTTATTTTCTTCTCTCCTTGGCCGATTCTCTTCAAGCAACAAAAGGGAAAGAAAACTCTCCAAACTCTTGCTTCAATCTTGCTCAAATTCAACCAATCAACCGTTTAATCTTGTTTTTGTTCCATAGAAACCCTTAAGGGAGTGATAGTGAGTTGTTTTGTGAAGTAATTTGGAAGATTTAAGTGCAAGGTTGCTCCATTCCTTTGGGTATCAAGGTGAGTAGTGAAGAAACTCCTTTTCTCTTTCCAATAATGCTTAATGAGCAACCTAAGTGAGTTAAAGTGATGATCTTTGGTGTTATTTCATGATTTTGGTTGAGATTGATGACACTTTCTATTTAATTAGGATTTTTCTGTTTTCATATGATTATTATTATGTGGTTTTGTATGATGTTTGGAAATGATATTTAAGGAAGCTAGGAGGTGGAAAAAGTGATTAATTGCAAGAAATTTCTGTTTTGGAAGAAAATTGAAAAAACTAGGGTTCCTTGTTCTTCATTCTGTCCGAAATTTTAGGTCCTAGTTAGAGGCCGAATTGGCCTTGAATTAAAACATGAAAGTTGTAGGTAATGACATTTTAGAGGTGCCTACAAAATTTCAGGTCAATCGGAGTAGTGTAGAGTGAGATAAGTCGAAATTACTATTGCTGTTCTGGTTTTACCCGAAGTTGGGAATTGCGACTGTAATTGGTTGTTTTGGTCTGGAATGCTTCCGAATTGGTTGTTGAGGCCTTCTGATGAAATTTAGCCCTGTTTCTTAACTTTCAGATGGTTTTGGAATTTCTGGATTTGGACTTGGAGAGCCTGATTTATGATGTTTCCTCTAGAATGCATTTTGGTGAATCTGTTTTACGTTTTTGATATAGTATCTTGCATTTTTGACCTGTTTTCACTCAAAACTGGGTTGAGTGACCTTCTGTAATGTTGTAGCCCTGTCTTTTAGCTTCGAGATGGTGGATATTACACCTTCATCCGATAATTCTAGGGCATTTGGTGCCGTTACCGCAAAAAGAAGTCAAAAACTGTTTTTTTTTTCAGGGCCAAAGCTAATTGCATTTCTGAATTTCTGGTTTTCTCTAATGATTATATATGCTTATGGAACCCTATTGGGGTCATATTTGGCACTGATTTATGATCAGTTATCGAGTCTCATTGTACTTGTTTGCATGTTTTAAGGCTTACTCTTATTCCGGTCATGTCTTAGTTAACTTTTACTTTGAGCCTAGTGAATGGCTTTTGGAAATGAGGTGAATTTTGTGTGAGATGTTGGGACTGATTCGAGGAAATAATGAAGCCATAATGGCTGGAAAAGTAAGAATTTTAGGGGAAGTGCTGCCCGATTTTCTAGGCCGTTTGGTTCCTTTAAGTTGGATTTGCCTTTTGGTAGAAATGAAGGGCTTTTGGGTTGTTGAACCTAGGTCTTCATGTTACCTTTTTGTTCCCAAAAATCATATTTTGCACCCTTGCATTAGTAATTATTTGGCGAGGCATACGACTAGTAGTCGAGCCTCACATGTGCATTCTGTTTACTCGATTCTGGAAGTGAAACCTTCAATTGGTTTATTTTGATTATTTTAGGGTTTCTTGGCGATTAAGGCCAATCTGAAGTGAAAACTTTTGAAGTTGAACCGGTGAGTGTTCCACTACCTGCTACCCGTTATGTGAAATATCTGACTATCTGAATACTTGATTTATGACTATTGAAGCCAAATACTGTTTTGATAAAATGGAGGCGAGGGTGTACTTTATCACACTCGTTCTCTGGTCTGTTCATATGCCAATTTTGAACGCGTATCTGAATCTGCTATCTGTATCTGTATCTGTATCTGTTATCTGTATCTGGATCTGTATCTGTTCTGACGTCGTTTGGAAGCTTGAGTCCAACGACCTTTCTGTGACCTATGAGCTCAAATCCTGTGGCTAAGTTATTCGAGTCGGGCCGGCAAGGGCCTGGACGATTAGATAACGAACCACGGTAGTCTGTTTTGGGATCTTTGGGTATTGAGACCCTTGATTCCGGGTATACTCGAGTATTACCATTTCTGTTCTGTTACGGTGAGCGGGCCCGTAAAGGGGTGTTTGGTGGACGGAATTCGGTGTAAAGAGGGTCTACGGACGCGTTGGTTCTATATACGTTGACGGAGAGTCAACCGGTTTGGATCAAGTACTGCGCTGGAAATTTGGCTCCTGAGAGCCACCCGTATCCTTCTGAATTGAATCATTGGTTCCTTTGCTTTACATCTGGCATGTGTACTTGATTTGCTAAACGTGAAATGCCATGATTTTATTGCTATCTATTTGGTACCTCATTGAGCGCAAGCTCACCCCTTTCTGTTCCCTTTTGTTTTCCTTACAGGAAAATAAACCCTTTTGGTCTGGATTTGACAAATGGCTGCCAAATTGAGCTAGTTGAACATATCTTTTGTATAGCTCATGTAGTAAAACCCTAAGTGTACTTTTGGGGCGTTTTCTCTTTTGATTTGGCAAACCGTGTATATGTATTAACTTTTGAAAACTTTTGTATGTCATTTTGGATTGTAATCGCTAAAGTTCAGATGTGAATGTTTGCGTGCTCTTTCGGTTGGGTTTCTGACGGGTCGGTTACTATCATGGCCGACTCCGGATTTCATTTTCTTATTTTGGGTTATGTTGCCATTTTGACTTGGTTGCGCGCATTGGTAAGTTCCGGAACGTTTTAGATTGACGTAAACGGATCCGTAGTCCTGGCGAGAGCTGGGCAGGCAGTCCGCTAACCCCTTTGGTTCGCCTTAGGGGAAGGTGGGGCTGTTACATGTAGATTCCACTTATGGCATAAACAACACAAATGAATGGATTTACCTCTTGTTATTATTCTTGTTTAACCAGAGATTCATTTCCAAAATTACCAAGTCTCATTCTCATGATGAAATGGCCTAGAGTAGTTCAGTTTTCCCTATTTTCATGGTGAAATACTAGTTCTACTCTGTTTTCTTTCATGAAATGCTAAGTAATCCACTTAAATGTATCTCTATTTTCATGAACATACAACTTAAGCTCTACTCATGTGTTTCCATTGTTACTACCAATTCTCATTAAATAATAACAACTATAAACATGCTATTGGTGATCAATCAATAACAAGTAATCACAACTGCACAAGTAGACAAGTTAATACAAGATATAATAAGTGTAAATCGCATTCAATTTATCTCATTTAGCCATAAGTTTCATCTACTCCCTAGATTAAGAAGTTTAGCTACTCATGAATGATTTAACAATCAAACTCACTGTGAGAACCCGTAATTTTTCCCATTTTCTAGGTTTTATTCGGGTTACTGGCATGTTTTCTGCATTTTCTTTATTCCAAAAGTTTCTAGATAATTTTTTTGAGTAAATATAGTTTTTAGATGATTATTCTAGTATCGGTTAGATTTTAAGAAATTAAGAGCGTATATCGGACGTGGACCCGCTAGTGCGAAAAGTTCGAAAAAATTCGGCCAATTAGGTTAAGTTTTGGATACTGGATTTCCTTTATCGGGTGTTAAGAGATAATTAGAGGTTACCAAGTGGATTGGTGTGAGAGGAACAAAGAGATATAGATGCATTAAATAGGGTGACAAGTGTCACCATAAGATTAATTCTTAAGTTTGACTACTATTCATAACTTTACCATTTAATTAAAATTGGCCAAAAATCATCTGCATTTCTTACCTCTCTTGGCCGAACCTCTTGCTCAAAGAAAGGAAAAAAATCCTTCAATTTCCACCGTTTAATTTTGGGTTGGCTCCATAAAACCTCTCCACTTAGTGATTGTGAGGTGATTGGTGAAGTTGTTTGGAAGGCTAAGGTGTTGAATTGCTTCCTTTCTTGGCTTATAAGGTGAGTGACTAAGGGACTACTCTTGTCTTTCCAATAATGCTTAAGTAGTGACCTATGGGAGTTAAAGGAATGATCCTTGGTGTTATTTCATGATTTTGGTTGAGATTGATGACATTTTCTATTTAATTAGGATATTTCTGTTTTAATATGATTGTTATAGTGTGGCTATGTATGATGATTGGAAATGCTCTAGAATGAAGCTAGAAGGTGTATATGGTGGTTAATTGCAAGAAATTTCTGCTTTGGAAAGAAATTTGGAAAGTTGGGGTTTCATTATTTTACATTCTGCCCGGCACAGTACCTCATAGTTAGAGGCTTAATTGGCCTTGGGTTAAAACATAAAAGTTGTAGGTAATGATATTTTAGAGATTCCTACAAAATTACAGGTCAATCGGAGCAACGTACCTTGTGAAAAGACTGAATTACCCCTGCTGCCCTGTTTCTACCCGAATTTGATAATTGCGTCTGTAATTGGTTATTTTGGTTGGGAATACTTTGGAATTGGTTGTTGAGGTCTTATGATGAATTGTACCCGTGTATCTTTTCTTTCGGATGGCTTTGGAATTAATTGATTTGGACTTAGGTAGCCTGACTTATGATGCTTGAACCAGAATACGGTTTGTGAACCTGTTTTTGCGGTTCTGGTGTCATGTATTGCATTTTTGACCTGGTTACACTCGAAACTGGACAGAGTTGCCTTCTTCAACATTGTATCCCTATCTCTTAGCTTTGAAACGGTGTATCTTGTACCTCCATCCGATAATCGTAGTGCTAATGGTACCAAAACCGCAAACTGATGTCAAAAAACTGTTTTTTTGGGTTAGAGCTTAATGCCATTTCCGGATTTTCCTGGTTTACTCTAGTGCTTATACATTCTAGTGGAACCTTATTTTGGTGGTATTTGGCATTGGTTATGACTTGTAATTGAGTCTTATTGTGCTTATTTGAATGTTCTAGGACGTGACGGTGGTGCAAGACGCTCTTAGGCGGAAGTGCATGAAATATCATTTGCTTGATTGGTGAGTGTACCACTCACTTGTTGTTTACAATGTGGCTTTGGTATATGTGAACTTGATGCCTTGAAAGCTTATTTGCTCCGTTGAACTTAATTAAGTGAGGGAGTACTTGATCGCCCTCACCCATTTGGTATCTCATATGACTGTCTACTGTTTTACTGTAATGATTGAATGACACATGAAATACTGAATTGGTTCATGAATTTGGTGTCGCTTGGACGAGTATCCAACGACCATTACTGATACGACTGAGCTCAACCCCATTGGTAGTCGATTGGATCGAGCCGGCGAGGGATTGGTCGTGAAAATTGACGAGTCATGGGGACTGTTATATGGAATCTTGTAGTAGTGAGACTCTTGATTCCGGTATACTCGAGTATTACCAAATTGCTACTGTTTGGAGTTCGGGCCCGGTAGGGGTATGTTGGGTGGAAGGAATGGAAGTAAAGTGGAGCCTACGGTTGGTTACTCTTAAACATTGACGGAGGGTCAATAAGGTTCGATCAAGAATGCAAACGAGGAAAAGGGCTCTTGAGAGCCGCCCGTATCCTTTTATCACCACTATTGATGTGTGCCTTTGCTTACTTTTGATGAATTGGAATGAAATGCTTTATGCTTATGTGAACTTTGCTGCTTGAGTAGTATTATCTCATTGGGCGTAAGCTCACTCTATTCCCTTTTGTTTTCCTTATAGGAGAATAAATACTTTTGGACTGGATTTGATAGTTGGTTGCCGAATTGAGTTAGATGGACATATCTTTTGTATAGCTCCTTGATTGAAACCCTAAATGTACTTTTGGGTCCGTTTCTCTTTTGATTTGGCAAACCGTACATGTATCCACTTTTGGATAACTTTTGTATGCCACTTTGGATTGTATATGCTTAATTTCAACATGTAAATATTTGCTTGATGTTTGGTTGGGTTTTGACGTGTCGGTTACTATTCATGACCGACTCCGGTTTCATTTTTTTATTTTGACGTTTTGACTTATTTACGCGCGTTTGTATGTCCGGAACATTTTAGATCGCTCTAAACTGAACCGTTAGTCCTGGCGAGAGCTGGGCAGGCAGTCCGCTAACCCCTTTGGTTCGCCTTAGGGGAAGGTTGGGCTGTCACAGGTGGTATCAGAGCCGCTTCGCGTGGTCTCTGCGCGGAGTGAGATTGGGCCAAGTGGTGTTATGGTCCTGCTTTCTTGCATGCGTCTAAAGGTATAAGTGCTCTTTTGAGCATAAGCTATGAACCGTGCATGTCATAAGTGTAAAGATCTTTATCATGGGACTTGAGGAAGCTAGGTACGTATGTCGGGTAGGAATCTTTAATATGGATGATTTACGCCTGGGACCGACCGGCTCGAGTTGGGAATTTTAGATTCTTGGACCTGAGTACTAAAGGGTGGAGAGCGCTAGAATGAGAGTCGGTATCTTGATTGAATTTGAGGCAAGTCTTGATGGCAAAGGTCAAGGTACGGAAGGTCTTTACATATGACCTAGTAATTAGACCGATTGAGAGGATTGGAGATGGAAGTGTTATCATGGACGAATCGCATACTCGTCTGGCTAGGGTTTTCTGGAGGAGGACTAGATTGTAGGGTACTTGGAGAAATTCACACCTAAGACTTGTTTTCTTTTACTATGACCTCTGCACTCAACTTAGGGAAGCACGAGAGCGCGAGACTAAGCGAGCTCGAAAGGTTAAGGTTCGAGCCGCATCGATCCTAAACCTCTGCGCCGACGTGGTCGAGGGAGTGAGCGACGAGGACTCGTGTGCGGGGCCCGAGGCTGGGGTTGGATCCACCCCGTCGGGTGGGTCTACTAGGCCGTCGACGGACTAGGTCGCGACTCCAAGGGTTTTTGGGATAGTTTTGATTTCTGTATATAGGGCGGATAAGGAGAAGAGCCTTAGCTAGTCGTTTTGTACGTTTGGGTTAGCTACGTGTATATTGCTTTTGATGGGCCCTTTTCCTCGTGGATTGTCCATGTTTGTACTTGACTTGACTGTACTTGACTTGACTGGTTGTTGATATGTGTGTTGTTTGCCTTGTTTGGAATGTATATATATGTTTGTAAAAGGTTTTGGGTTTTACTTACATGCATTGTTCTTATATTGGTTTAGTACATTTGCCTAGACACAAGTAGAGTTCAATGGAAGGTACACGTAGTGGACGGGGACGTGGGCGCGAAATAGACAACTCACACCGGACAGGGGTACTGGGGAAACCTTATCTGGACCTAATCCCTGACCCCAACGTGCAGATAGCTTGCCGCTATGCAGCAAATGACCAACTTGTTTGGCACAAGTGGTGCAGCAACAGGGCCAAAACCCAAACCCTAATCCCTGGAAACCCTGGCAACCACGTCGAGAGCGAAGACAGAGCTCTCGAACGATTTCAAAAGTTTGCTCCACCCAAGTTCATTGGGGGGCCAAACCGGATGTCGCCGAAAGGTGGCTCGAAGAAGATGGTCGTATTTTTGCGGCCTGGCACTACACCGAAGAACGGCAGGTGACTTTTACCGTTTTCTCAGTTGGAAGGGGCGGCCCGTTCTTGTGGAACGTAATAAGGCAAAAATGGGAACTGGAACAAATGCCCAGGACTTGGGTGAATTTCATAAGGGAGTTCACCGTGAAATTCTTCCCTCCTCTAGTTCAGGAGAGGAAGGAAGATGAGTTCATCCAACTCCGCCAAGGGGCTCAATCTGTGACGGAATACGAGAGTCAATTCACCCGCCTGTCCAAATTTGCGCCTGAGCTGATCATAACCCAGCAACGGCGGATCAGGCGCTTTATCCGGGGCTTGAATGTCGAAATCCAGAAGGACCTCGCAGTGGCTCAAATCAATGCTTTTAGCGAGGTCGTGGAAAAGGCCCAACGGGTAGAGAGTGCTAGATTGTAAGTTCGGAACTTCCAGGCGAAAAAGCGAGGATTTTCTGGAAGTAGTTCGGGGCAGGGGGATGAGAGTACCCCTTCCAAGTTTGGGCGGGGAACGGGAGGAGAAAGGATGCCGAGAATGTCACGAGAGGGCCCGTCACGAGGCGGCCAAGTGGGGAGAGGCCAGAGAGGAGGCTCGGTTTCTACAGCACGCGGACTTTGCGGGTATTACGGAAAGTCAAACCACTCGGAGGACAATTGCTGGAAGAAGGAGTGAAAATGTTTGCGCTGTGGAAGTGCAAACCATCAACTCGCTACTTGTCCAGTCCTATCACGAGATGGAAAGGGGAGTCAGCAATCGACGAGGACTACTTCCGAACCCGCCATGGTGGAGGGGACCAAACCTAAGGTAGCGGCTCGAGTGTATTCACTGGAGCCACAACAGGTCCCCGATTTTCCTGAAATTGAGGAAGGTACGATTTCGGTATTTCACCGATTTGCGAAAATCTTAGTAGATCCCGGTGTTACCCATTCATTTGTCAACCCCAATTTTATGTACGAAATAGATACAAAACCTGCTCGTCTACCCTACGAACTGAAAGTAGTACTCCTATGGGGAAACATCGTTTCAGCACTGGTATGGTTTGAAAGGATTACCACGTTTGGGTAGGAGAGAAGGTTTGGGGTGTGTGTTGACGCAAAACCAGAATGTGAAATCTTTTGCCTCTAAGAAATTGAAACCCCACGAACAAAAACTATCCAACCCACGATCTGGAGTTAGTCGCAGTTGTTTCCGCTCGGGAAAAGTGGAGAAATCATGGGATAGAGGAGGTTACCTGGGAGGTGGAAAAGGAATACCCTGAACTGTTTGTGAATCAAGGTGAGAAATTTCGAGGGCGAAATTCTTTTAAGGGGGAGAGAATGTGAGAACCCGTAATTTTTCCCATTTTCTAGGTTTTATTCGGGTTACTGGCATGTTTTCTTCATTTTCTTTATTCGAAAAGTTTCTAGATAATTTTTTTGAATAAATATAGTTTTTAGATGATTGTTCTAGTATCGGTTAGATTTTGAGAAATTAAGAGCGTATATCGGACGTGGGACCCGCTAGTACGAAAAGTTCTGAAAAATTCGGCCAGTTAGGTTAAGTTTTGGATACTGGATTTCCTTTATCGGGTGTTAAGAGATAATTAGAGGTTACCAAGTGGATTGGTGTGAGAGGAACAAAGAGATAGAGATGCATTAAATAGGGTGACAAGTGTCACCATAAGATTAATTCTTAAGTTTGACTACTATTCATAACTTTACCATTTAATTAAAATTGGCCAAAAATCATCTTCATTTCTTACCTCTCTTGGCCGAACCTCTTGCTCAAAGAAAGGAAAAAAATCCTTCAATTTCCACCGTTTAATTTTGGGTTGGCTCCATAAAACCTCTCCACTTAGTGATTGTGAGGTGATTGGTGAAGTTGTTTGGAAGGCTAAGGTGTTGAATTGCTTCCTTTCTTGGCTTATAAGGTGAGTGACTAAGGGACTACTCTTGTCTTTCCAATAATGCTTAAGTAGTGACCTATGGGAGTTAAAGGAATGATCCTTGGTGTTATTTCATGATTTTGGTTGAGATTGATGACATTTTCTATTTAATTAGGATATTTCTGTTTTAATATGATTGTTATAGTGTGGCTATGTATGATGATTGGAAATGCTCTAGAATGAAGCTAGAAGGTGTATATGGTGGTTAATTGCAAGAAATTTCTGCTTTGGAAAGAAATTTGGAAAGTTGGGGTTTCATTATTTTACATTCTGCCCGGCACAGTACCTCATAGTTAGAGGCTTAATTGGCCTTGGGTTAAAACATAAAAGTTGTAGGTAATGATATTTTAGAGATTCCTACAAAATTACAGGTCAATCGGAGCAACGTACCTTGTGAAAAGACTGAATTACCCCTGCTGCCCTGTTTCTACCCGAATTTGATAATTGCGTCTGTAATTGGTTATTTTGGTTGGGAATACTTTGGAATTGGTTGTTGAGGTCTTATGATGAATTGTACCCGTGTATCTTTTCTTTCGGATGGCTTTGGAATTAATTGATTTGGACTTAGGTAGCCTGACTTATGATGCTTGAACCAGAATACGGTTTGTGAACCTGTTTTTGCGGTTCTGGTGTCATGTATTGCATTTTTGACCTGGTTACACTCGAAACTGGACAGAGTTGCCTTCTTCAACATTGTATCCCTATCTCTTAGCTTTGAAACGGTGTATCTTGTACCTCCATCCGATAATCGTAGTGCTAATGGTACCAAAACCGCAAACTGATGTCAAAAAACTGTTTTTTTGGGTTAGAGCTTAATGCCATTTCCGGATTTTCCTGGTTTACTCTAGTGCTTATACATTCTAGTGGAACCTTATTTTGGTGGTATTTGGCATTGGTTATGACTTGTAATTGAGTCTTATTGTGCTTATTTGAATGTTCTAGGACGTGACGGTGGTGCAAGACGCTCTTAGGCGGAAGTGCATGAAATATCATTTGCTTGATTGGTGAGTGTACCACTCACTTGTTGTTTACAATGTGGCTTTGGTATATGTGAACTTGATGCCTTGAAAGCTTATTTGCTCCGTTGAACTTAATTAAGTGAGGGAGTACTTGATCGCCCTCACCCATTTGGTATCTCATATGACTGTCTACTGTTTTACTGTAATGATTGAATGACACATGAAATACTGAATTGGTTCATGAATTTGGTGTCGCTTGGACGAGTATCCAACGACCATTACTGATACGACTGAGCTCAACCCCATTGGTAGTCGATTGGATCGAGCCGGCGAGGGATTGGTCGTGAAAATTGACGAGTCATGGGGACTGTTATATGGAATCTTGTAGTAGTGAGACTCTTGATTCCGGTATACTCGAGTATTACCAAATTGCTACTGTTTGGAGTTCGGGCCCGGTAGGGGTATGTTGGGTGGAATGAATGGAAGTAAAGTGGAGCCTACGGTTGGTTACTCTTAAACATTGACGGAGGGTCAATAAGGTTCGATCAAGAATGCAAACGAGGAAAAGGGCTCTTGAGAGCCGCCCGTATCCTTTTATCACCACTATTGATGTGTGCCTTTGCTTACTTTTGATGAATTGGAATGAAATGCTTTATGCTTATGTGAACTTTGCTGCTTGAGTAGTATTATCTCATTGGGCGTAAGCTCACTCTATTCCCTTTTGTTTTCCTTATAGGAGAATAAATACTTTTGGACTGGATTTGATAGTTGGTTGCCGAATTGAGTTAGATGGACATATCTTTTGTATAGCTCCTTGATTGAAACCCTAAATGTACTTTTGGGTCCGTTTCTCTTTTGATTTGGCAAACCGTACATGTCTCCACTTTTGGATAACTTTTGTATGCCACTTTGGATTGTATATGCTTAATTTCAACATGTAAATATTTGCTTGATGTTTGGTTGGGTTTTGACGTGTCAGTTACTATTCATGACCGACTCCGGTTTCTTTTTTTTATTTTGAGGTTTTGACTTATTTACGCGCGTTTGTATGTCCGGAACATTTTAGATCGCTCTAAACTGAACCGTTAGTCCTGGCGAGAGCTGGGCAGGCAGTCCGCTAACCCCTTTGGTTCGCCTTAGGGGAAGGTGGGGCTGTCACAGGTGGTATCAGAGCCGCTTCGCGTGGTCTCTGCGCCGAGTGAGATTGGGCCAAGTGGTGTTATGGTCCTGCTTTCTTGCATGCGTCTAAATGTATAAGTGCTCTTTTGAGCATAAGCTATGAACCGTGCATGTCATAAGTGTAAAGATCTTTATCATGGGACTTGAGGAAGCTAGGTAAGTATGTCGGGTAGGAATCTTTAATATGGATGATTTATGCCTGGGACCGGGCGGCTCGAGTTGGGAATTTTAGATTCTTGGACCTGAGTACTAAAGGGTGGAGAGCGCTAGAATGAGAGTCGGTATCTTGATTGAATTTGAGGCAAGTCTTGATGGCAAAGGTCAAGGTACGGAAGGTCTTTACATATGACCTAGTAATTAGACCGATTGAGAGGATTGGAGATGGAAGTGTTATCATGGACGGATCTCATACTCGTCTGGCTAGGATTTTCTGGAGGAGGACTAGATTGTAGGGTACTTGGAGAAATTCACACCTAAGACTTGTTTTCTTTTACTATGACCTCTGCACTCAACTTAGGGAAGCACGTGAGCGCGAGACTAAGCGAGCTCGAAAGGTTAAGGTTCGAGCCACATCGATCCTAAACCTCTGCGCCGACGTGGTCGAGGGAGTGAGCGACGAGGACTCGTGTGCGGGGCCCGAGGCTGGGGTTGGATCCACCCCGTCGGATGGGTCTACTAGGCCGTCAACGGACTAGGTCGCGACTCCTAGGGTTTTTGGGACAGTTTTGTTTTCTGTATATAGGGCGGATAAGGAGAAGAGCCTTAGCTAATCGTTTTGTACGTTTGGGTTAGCTACGTGTATATTGCTTTTGATGGGGCCTTTCCCTCGTGGATTGTCCATGTTTGTACTTGACTTGACTGGTTGTTGATATGAGTGTTGTTTGCCTTGTTTGGAATGTATATATATGTTTGTAAAAGGTTTTGGGTTTTACTTACATGCATTGTTCTTATATTGGTTCAGTACATTTGCCTAGACCAAGTAGAGTTCATGGAAGGCACACGTAGTGGACAGGGACGTGGGCGCGGAAATAGACAACTCACACCGGACAGGGGTACTGGGGAAACCTCATCTGGACCTAATCCTGACCCCAACGTGCAGATAGCTGCCGCTATGCAGCAAATGACCAACTTGTTGGCACAAGTGGTGCAGCAACAGGGCCAAAACCAAAACCCTAATCCTGGAAACCCTGGCAACCACGTCGAGAGCGAAGACAGAGCTCTCGAACGATTTCAAAAGTTTGCTCCACCCAAGTTCATTGGGGGGCCCAATCCGGATGTCGCCGAAAGGTGGCTCGAGAAGATGGTTGATATTTTTGCGGCCTTGCACTACACCGAAGAACGGTAGGTGACTTTTGCCGTTTTCCTGTTGGAAGGGGCGGCCCGTTCCTGGTTTTCCTG
>NW_020861818.1:0-38893 GCF_003713205.1 Coffea eugenioides
CTGCATGAATCGATTTGGGTTTGTTTGAAGTTAAAAAATTTGTAATTTGGCCCCCCAATTTTTACATAATTACACTAGGACCCAAAATCGTGAAAATGGATATGTTTCTTCCCTCTAAAGTTTTGATTTCTTTTCATATGTGTTATGCATGTTTGAATAAATTAATTTTGGTCTTTAGAGTATAATTGGAGCTTTGAATGAAATTTGTTGGATTTAGACTATTTAATCAAGGAAATTTTAGGAATATATGTAAATGGGTTTGATTTAATGGATTAATGGTTTTATTTGACTGAATTTTAGATCTGCATGAATCGATTTGGGTTTGTTTGAAGTTAAAAAATTTGTAATTTGGCCCCCCAATTTTTACATAATTACACTAGGACCCAAAATCGTGAAAATGGATATGTTTCTTCCCTCTAAAGTTTTGATTTCTTTTCATATGTGTTATGCATGCTTGAATAAATTAATTTTGGTCTTTAGAGTATAATTGGAGCTTTGAATGAAATTTGTTGGATTTAGACTATTTAATCAAGGAAATTTTAGGAATATATGTAAATGGGTTTGATTTAATGGATTAATGGTTTTATTTGACTGAATTTGTAATATAAGTTTTGAAGTTCAAATCCAATTTCTTTATTAGTAAAATGATGTGGATTAGGTTTTCGTTTAATGGAGCATTTGGGCTTATTAGCTCAAGCCCACTTCAGCCCAAAATTGAAAAAAGGAGAACAAGAAGAAAAGGCCCACGTTGTTTTTTTGGTTATCTTCACAAATCAGAAACAAATTTTACAATTTGACCCCTAATCTTTGAAATAATTTTATTTTGGCTCTAAAATTTTGGATTTTTTTTACTTAGGTCCTTAATTTAATTATATTTTGATCCCAAAACTTTATTTTTATGTCAATTTTGACCCCTAATTTTTTGAGAATTTTGATTTGACTCCAAAAACTTTCTAATTTTTACAATTTAGTCCCTATCGTTCTTGATTTCTCAATTACAACTGTTCCTTTTCTTTAATTGTTAATTATGCTTCATTTAAATGCATTTAATTTATAAGTTTTAGTTACTTCATGTTTATTTACAATTTTTTACAATAATAAGGGAAATTTAGTATATATTTTCATTCTCTTTCAAAAATATTGTTAATTAAATTGGTGCATTGACCCGTTTGTTAATTTTTGAAAAACTTAACAACTTCCCATCCTTCTCACTTAGTCACTACTTCAAGAGAGGTACCTTTATTACCCTTTAAATTCTTTTATGTGCTCCTATGTACTATTATGTGTTTATATGTTTATGTGTTTTTTCTTTCACTTATTTACTTTAAGTTTTTATTCATTTTTATGCATATTTAATTAAGTCTTGTAATCATTTGGAGGGTATTTAAATGCCTAAATTGTAATAGATAAGTAATATCCTTTTATGCAAGAAACGTAATTAGATAGCCAATGTAATAGATAGGTTTTATTTTTTGCAAGAAATGTAATTAGCTAAATAAATATAATAGATAGGTTAGATAGATTTATTATCTATATTTCCCTTTCTAGAGTATAATTAGGGCTCCCAATATAATAGTTAGGCTTTATTTACTTGCATGCTTGTATCCTTATGTGTTTTATTCGTTTTCTCTAGGGTTTTGCATCTAGATATTATACCTACATGTTATGTGCTCTATGTGTTTTATGTGTTTATTTGCTTTAATTATACTCTAAATGCTTTATTTATTTATAATAAGTGCATGACGTCACCATACTAGTCCAACGCTAATTGTGACTTTTCTCCCCGATTTCTCACTAGTTCAATACAAGTGAGAACTTATAAAAATGGGTTAGTCTAATGCTAGACCCTTTAGGCCATTTTTACACTAGATTCATACCTTGTGTGACATTTATTACATTTCATGCATTTTTTCTAGTTTAAGTTATTTTCATTTGCATGAGATATATCCTCTTTTTCCCTTATCCTTAGTGAGTGCACATCATACATTTAGACGTGCTTTCATTTAGATAATTAAAAAATAGGCTAGTCCATTTGCTTGTCTAGATTAGAAGAGTCACCCTTCGAATATGGAAAATAGAAGAGTATGGATTTTTAGTCTTAGCACGCTATTACCCCTGTATAAGAAGGAAAATTGTGTCATGAATCTTAGTCTCATGTACCCATTATGTTGCATTCCCCTCTTCTAGGTCATGTACCTTTATTTATATGTTATGATTTCTTCTTTTTTAGTCTCATTTCTTACACATTCGTGACATCTTCAAGAGATTATTTTTGGGTTTCACAATCCATGTGATTTGCACCATTTAAATTTTAAACAGATATTTCCCCCCTCTCGACACCCCTGGGTCTAAGTTTACATTTATATAGAAGCATCCAAATGTGATAAATTTTACAGGTTACATTAGAAAATTTTTTGACTAAATCTCGCAACTAGTTTTGACTAGGTTGAAAGGGTGCCTTAGATTTAATCTTTGCCTTTCCTTTCTTCAACTGTGATTCCCGAACTCTTTTCTCTTTTTTAAAAAGATCTGGAGTCGTCTAAAAGGGTTTTATTTATTTTTTTCATTTAAAATATATTTTAGGTGACTTAATACACCTAAACTCGATATCAAGTAGCAACTCTCTTTCTAAAAACCCTTTTTAAACTAAACTTTTGGACCCAAATCGTCGCATTATTTAAAGTCCCATTTTAGGCCCTTTTTCTTTATTTTCTAAAATAAAAAACTCATTTTTTAACACTTTTTCTTTTATTTTTCAAAAAATGGGGTGCGACATGGATTCAACCCCTTCAACAATCTAACCATTGTAGCCTTTGAATCCTCTATCATGTCTGCCCTTATCATCGTCTTTTCCATTTCTTTATGGTAATCTTCAATAGTTAGATCACCCTACACCAAATTTTGTAACTTTTGATGGAGGTCCCTATGGTAGTTAGCACGGACAAATTGTTTTCTCATCAAGGCTTTGAGCTCCTGCCAAGTACTAATAGAGTGCTCACCCGTCCTTTTCCTACTGTAGTTAGCTGGTCCCTCCAAGTGATTGCATAGTCTAAAAACTCCACAATAGCCAACTTAACTTTCTGCACCTCAATGTAATTATGGCATTCGAAAACAAGCTCCATCCTACGCTCCCATTCTAGGTAAGTTTCGGGCTCAGATTTCCCTTGAAAAAAAGGGATCTTAAGCTTCACTCCATTTACTGTAGCATTATCATCTCGATGGTTCCTCCTAGGTGGTCTTCTAAGCTCAATTTCAGATTCTTCTTTTTTAGTCGCAGAGTATTCCTCCTCTAAATTCCAATGTCTTGCTTTTCCATGCTTGGGAGTGTGACTCTCACGTTTGGATAGATAGTCCTGAAAAATCTCAATCTGATCTAGGCATTCATGGATGGATTTCATTTCGGTCCGCATTAATTGCCTCATCTCTTCTTTCACAACTTCCATGATCAACTTTGAGTCAACTGGGTGGGAATCTCAATCTTTTTTGCTAGACATGATTTCCTGTAAAATAGGTTAGAAATAATATCTCACGCGCTCAACCTCACATGTGTACCCTCAAGCACTCGTGTTTACACTCACTTTTTATGGTCTCACACTCATTCAATGCCTTGATGTCTTGAATTCACTCACGATTTGATACTCCAAGGATTTAGTGAGTATACCAACCAATAAACACCTCAGTTATGACCTAGAAAGCGAAAAAGTAAAGTTGAAAATTTGGACAGCAGTACAACAAGAAAATTTCAAGAACTAATGATAAATTTTTTCTCAAGAAGGAGGTGATTTAATGCTGGTTCTAGACTTCAATTTAAACGTCTAAATATTGCTGGAAAAATAAGATTATGTTTCCTTAACTCGATTTGGAAGCAATCCAATACAAGAAAAATCAATATGATTAGGATTAGAAAAGAAGCAAAAGTAGCCACAAAGGATGCAAGATTCGACTAGGATTGGGATTCACAAGAACAAAGCATCAAATAAAAAAAAAATTTTATGATGAACAGTAACTTGGGATGAACAATGCGATGAACAATACGCAAGAATAGTAATGTGTGAGAACCTTAAAAATAAAAATAAAAAATATATATAATAATAATATATATATATACATATTGCATTTGCATTTTAGACTTTTAACAAATTTTATTTTCATTTGTTCTTAAGTAAGTATGGAAAAAAATATAATAATTCTTATGTTACAAATAATTTAATTGTGCAAAATATTAAACTATTTGAACTTTGCCAAGTTAAAATAATATTTCTTGATGTAGATTGTTTTATTGCTTTAATATTAATTTTTTGAATTCTGATCGCTAATTCTAAGTGTTAATAATGTTAAGTGTCAACGGGAACCTAGAATTAAGACGAAATCGATTTTAGGTCAAAACCCTTTATAATTTCACTTAGGACGTTAAAATCTCGATAATTGAATTTTTGCGAGATTAGTATACTAGTAGGCTATCAAATTTCATTTGAGGTAAAGTTTTGGAATTAGATTATGAGTGAGGACCTAAGTGGAAGGTCGGACAAGATGTTAAAAGACCAAATTAGCCTTCCTCCATCTCAAATTAACCATGCAGTCATGGAACTTCATTGGGCAAGCTTCAAATCCAAGCACTTCCATACTGCCGGCTCATCCCACTACACCCACACCACTACATCAACTCCAATTCACCACAACAATTCCATTTCCATTTCCTTCTTCTGCCACGAACCGAGAGTGAAGTGAGAGAAAGAGAGAGAGACTTACCGTTCTTCCTTCATTCCATCCGTGAGCTGGTGAAGAGGACCGAGAGCCAACACTTCCTCCATTTCATTTGTAAGATTGAGCAAGGGAGAGAGAGAGTCGGCAAGCTGCATTTCTGAACTGTCCGAGAGAGAGAGAGAGCAAGAGGTAGTTTGTGCGAGCTATCTGTCTTCATCTTCTTCATCACTGCCGAGAACTGACCATTTCCTTCCTCATCTTCAACCACTTGTGATCAACTCCAACAACCAACACCACAGCCTGCACTAACCGAGCTCAGACCAGCCATACCCGAGTTCCTTAGCAAGCCGAGAGGAGGGAAAAATTGCAGCTGCTTGTCGCGTGAGTTGAGTTTCAAGTTGAGGTAAATTCTGGACTTAGACTAGTTAATTATAGGTAGACGAAGTTGCTTATGAGCATGCATGTGATGGTTGTGCAGTTGGATGATGAATTAAGTCACAGGAAAATCTGATTATGAAGAAAATGGGAATTGCCGAGAGATTGAGCTGGGAATTGCAGCTTTAATTTGTTAATTTGAGGTGATCTGAGCCTAGATGTGTGTTTAGCTAACTAAAAACTGGATGATTAAGCTTTGCATGAGGTTAATCAGCCTTGAATAAGCAAGAAAATCGAAGCGGTGCAGAATCTGCTTGCATGCAAGCCAACCGAGAAGCCTTGGATGAAATTCTGGTTGGTTGATGATTTTTTTTTATGATGTCCGAGCCTGGTTTTGGATTAAACTGATAGTTAATTAGTTATTTGGTCATGCATGTTGCTGATTGAGCCGTGGATGAAAGAAAAAAAAAATCTGAATTTCTAGAGTTACTTGTGAGTTAAGCTGGCCGTGACTTTCCTTTATGTTTTGAGTTGAATTTCCGGTTGATTTGTTGTAAGAAGTGATTGTTTGATGCCAAGAACTAATAATTGATGAAGCTCTTGGCCATTTGAGTATTTTTTTACAAGAGTCAAATTTTGGTGGAATCGTTTAAGTGATTTGGCCGAAATGCACTTGGAAAGTCCATGACTTGTGGTTTGGAATTGTTTTGATGTCTTGGACTTCCTTTGTTTAATTTTTTTTTCTTGATTAGAATTGAACTTGTTGAGACCTAGGGCTAATGATTGATGAAACCCTAGTGAAATTGATGTTTGAATTGTGATTTTTCTATATTGACAAATTGGAATATAATGTGCAAGTAAATTAGAATCGTGAAGGCCGTTTTGGTCCTTTGAATTCGAGTACTTTTTAACCAAGCTTTGTTGAAATATTTTGTCCTAGTATCAAGCTATAGAAATTGAGTATAGTACGATAATGCTAAAATTCGAGTGTCGGGACTTTTAAAACCTTGCCAACTAGTTAATTCTTTCCTTTGCTTAAACTAGCCTTATTACCTTTAGGAAATAATTACATTAACTTCTAAACTCTAGATTTTTCGTAAAATTGTCCCTGACTAGTTGTTTTAGGGGAAAGTTGTTAAAAACACGAGATTTTAATAACTTTAAATGAAAGGCGTAGAAAACTTGTCCGGCAAGAAACCTTATTTGAAGTAAGGGGGTTCTGGTTTGCACCTCTAGAAAGAAAGTACCTTCAAAGAAATCATACGAAATACTTTATCACTTTTACTAGTTTAAATTCTAAGAGAATTGTGGATTTACTTTGAGAAGATAAACTAGTTATATACCGGATAATCTTTCATATATAAACCAAGAACTTGTATAGTAAAACTTATAGTTTTAAAACTTGGTCTTTTAGGGTTTAGCGAGGACGTGGACTTCGATTCCCAACTTGACTTTTGAGCTTCACTTTTGGTGAGTGTCCTTGCTTGTTCTATGTTTATCTTGTTAAAGTGCTTTCTTGACTTGTTATGTGATAATCGGATAGTGGTTTTCCTGATCCATCGAAATGGGCAGTGTGTACTTTATCGCACTAGCCCTTTCGAGTGGTGATTTGCTTGAAATATTTTCTCGAATATTTTGCTCGCTCTAGTTAAGTACTGAGTGGGGGAATGTACCACACCTGAGGGTGGGAGGGCCTCTTATCCTAACTCAAGTACCAAAAACCTTGCAACTATTGACTGGAGTGTGGACTCATCAACTAAACCACCAGGCAGGGGAATGTACCACACCTTAGGGTGGGAGGGCCTCTTATCCTGACTTGGTAACCACTTGTTGTGACGTCGTTGGGTGAATCCCTCGACTAGGCCATAAAAAGGTATACTCGAGTAATACCAAACTCTCTCGTGAGAAGAATGGGCCCGGTGGGAATAAGTTGGTCGGAGCATGTTAAGGAAAAAAAAATCTACTAGGACTTTAGATAGTGAGAGTTGACGGAGGGTTAACTGCGGTTAAATTTTGATCAAGTTCGTGGAAAATGGCTCCTGAGAGCCCTGTATCCTACCTTGTGCTGTTATACGCTTTCCTACTTGTTGAATTTTAGTTTGGAGCTATTATTTGCTACTTGTTTTATATGATAGCATGTTTGGGGCACCACTGAGTTTTAGCTCACCTCACGTTACTTGTTTTCCTAAACAGGTTCTGGCATTTGAGAGACCTGAAGTCTGCCTTTACCTTTTATGAATGTTGTTTTGAATCAGACAATGTATCTTTCGTCTTGGGTTGCCACTTGAAGTTGGAAAAGTGCAAACCCTGTGTTGTTATTTGACTTGTATGAATGTATTTGGGTTTATGATTTCATTTTGTGGTTTGTAATGTATAAGTGTAATTATGTTTTAATCTGATTGGAGATGTACGTAAGAGTGGATGTTCAGTTGTCCAATGGTAATGTTATCTCTGAAGTTAATGTGTTCTTAGTGTTTTGGTCGTTTAAGGATTGGCTTGTTCGGGTGAAGAATTTTGTAATGGTTTAAGTTGTACGTCGGAAGGGTTTAGCCAGTTTCCTTGCGTAAGCCCTGGCGAGAGTTAGGCAGGCGACCCACCAACCCTCTGGTTCGCCTTAGGGAGAAGTGGGGTCGTCACAGTTGGTATCAGAACCTAGGTTAGAAAAGTTATTTGAATGATATATTAGATGTGTTAGAAACCCTGAATTTTTTTAGAGTTAAGAAGTGAGATAATTAGACATATCTTGAGTAGTACTTGAGCAAGTTAGCTTTTTAAGCATTAACCTTTGGACTTGGGTTATTTTGCAGGTATGGAAACGGAAACGGACATGCTAATGGTAACGGATTGGCTAATGGACATGTAGAGCCTCTTAGGTCCATCTCCTATAGGCCACGAGACGGAGGATCTCGTATACGTTATACACCAGCTGATAGGTACCCCCGATGTCAGTGTAGGATCACATATGCCTACCCTAACGAGTTGGTGCTGTCTTTAGACGACGAACATCGCCAGCTGAGGGATGCTAATCACACTTTGACCCAGGACGTCGAGGAGTTGAGCATCATGGTTGATACTCAGCTTGACCGCATAGTTGATCTAGAGCAGAGGTTAGCAGCCGAGAGGGCTAGGTCAGAGGTCGCTCGTGAGGAATTAGAGAGACAGAAGTCTCAGTTGACTCGAGTAGCTGAGGAGGTACGAGATAGGAGTGCTGGTATCATGACTGACGCCACTATGATGATAGACGAGGTCATGGGTATTATTCAGGGTACTGCTCAGGCGGGTGTTAGGGAGGACCCGGAGGAGGATCCGGAGGAGAATCCGGAGGAGGACCCTGTGGAGGACGTTGCCCCTGGCAGCCCTGCTGAGGGTTAGACTAGGTTTGATTTGCTTGTAACTAAGTATTCGGGGTTAGATAGGGTGACACTAGTTTAGGTCATAACATTTTGTCTAGCTTGATGGCCTACTTTTGAGGCACTACATCCCTATTTTTGGTTTAAGGGATTGTTTGTATATATTTGTTAAACTTATGTGCCATACTGTTGGAGAGCACCCTAACTTGCTATTTGTATGAATCTCGGTATGTGAATATGTGTTAAGTGTTCTATTTTCCTTTTCCTTAATGTTCATATTGATTTTATTTACAAAAAGAAAAAAAAGATTAAATTAATTAATTAAAATATCCTCGCTTAATTGCTTAATTTTTATCAATAGGCATAACTAGGTTATGGATCGACAAGTTAGAGGTAAAGAACGTGGGAGATCAACTAGACAACACCCTGAGGTTAGTGGTGATAGGGAACCTGAGGTCAATCAAGACCATGGTCAAGAGGGCGTGGCCGGAGACCCAGTGGCCACCGCGATCAATAGAATAACTGATGTCTTAGAGCGCATGACTGAGTACCAAGCCCTTGGACCGGTGCATCACCAAGGAGGCCCAATCGATACTGAGGATCGGGCATTAGAGAGATTCTTGAAGTTTGGACCTCCCACGTTTTATGGAGGACCAGAACCTGAGGTAACAGAAGGTTGGTGGGAGAGGATTTCTGACATTTTTACAGCTCTAAATTATGCGGAGGAGAGACAAGTGACTTTCGCAGCATTCCAGTTTGAGGGAGCTGCTCGTTCCTGGTAGAACCTAGTTAGGGTTAATTGGGACAGGAACCATATTCCTAGAACCTGGGCGAACTTCACAAGGGAGTTCAACGCCAAGTTTCTTCCCCCTTTCATCCAAGAGAAAAGAGAGGATGACTTCATCAAGTGTAGGCAGGGGGCGGTGAGTGTCGCCGAATATGAGATTCAATTCACGAAACTGTCCCGTTTTGCTCCTGAATTGGTAGCCACGGAGCAAAGGCGTATAAGGAGATTTGTGCAGGGACTAAACGTGGAGATCCAGGAGGGATTAGCTGCTGTTCGGATAGACACCTTTGTTGATGCAGTAGAGAGAGCTCAAAGGGTTGAAGTTGCCAAAGCTCAAGTAAAATCTTTCCAGGCTAAGAAAAGATTTGCCCCTAGCAGCAGTCGAGAGCTGACTTATGCAAATGCTCCACCGGCCGAATTGGGTCGAGGAACGGGTGGAGTAAATAGTCCTGGAGCACCACGAGGCGCTCTAGCGAGAGGAGTTGGGGCAAGAGGTGCCGGGGAAAGAGATACCGGAGCTAGAGGAGGATCAAATGGAAGGGGTCAACCTAGGAATGCCTCGCAAGGAGGTCGTGTGACAACCCCTCAGGTAACTTGTGGGTATTGCAGGAAAACTGGTCATACCGAGGACGGATGCTGGAGGAAAGAAGGAAAGTGCTTGAGGTGCGGAAGTAGCGAGCACCGGATTGCCGGTTGTCCGAAAACACAAGAAGGTGGTACCCCGAGTGCTAGACAAGCCACTTCTGGAGGAAGTAAGCCGAAGGTTCCTGCCAGGGTGTACGCCATAAACGATCAACCCGTACCTGATTCCTCGAAAGTTGTGGAAGGTACTCTTCCAATCTTTCACCGATCAGCTAGAGTACTAATTGATCCTGGCGCAACTCATTCATTTGTGAATCCAACTTTTATGTCCGGAATTGATGTAAAACCTGTTAGATTACCCTTTGATCTTGAAGTTAGGACACCCATGGGTAATAAAAGCATAATCACTAGCCTGACCTATAAGAACTGCGAATTCTGGGTTGGAGAGCGTAGAATGCTAGTAGATCTAGTCAGTTTGGACATAAAATGGTATGATGTTATTATAGGAATGGATTTTCTAGCTCATTACCATGCTAAGCTTGATTGTAGAGCAAAAGTGTTAGAATTTTGGATTCCCGGGGAAGCAACCCTGAAATTGGATGTGAAAGGCAGGTTAGCATCGTCTGCTATGAATTCGGGAATTCGGGCAAGGAAAATGTTGTATAAAGGAGCGCAAGGTTTCTTAGCCTTCCTGATTAATGCTCCCAGTGACCAAGTAAAGTTGGAAGATGTGCCAGTGGTAAGGGAATATCCAGATATTTTTTCTGAAGAATTAAAAACATTACCTCCAGAGAGAGAAGTGGAATTCAAGATTGAACTAGTGCCGCGAACGGCTCCGATTTCTAAGACTCCGTACCGAATGGCTCCTACAGAGCTAAAAGAATTAAAAATTCAATTACAGGATTTATTGGAGAGAGGTTTTGTTAGAAAAAGTGATTCGCCATGGGGAGCACCTGTTCTATTTGTTAAGAAAAAGGATGAAAGTTTGAGATTATGTATTGATTATCGAGGATTAAATGAAATTACAATTAAAAATAAATACCATCTACCACTGATTGACAGCCTATTCGACCAGCTGCAAGGATCAGTAGTTTTCTCCAAACTGGATTTGAGGCAAGGGTATTATCAGTTGAAAATTAAGAAGGAAGACATACCTAAGACTGCTTTTAATACAAGATATGGACATTTTGAATTTGCAGTTATGCCATTTGGATTAACCAATGCACCAGCTGCCTTCATGAACTTAATGCAGAGAGTCTTTAAAAAGTACTTGGATCAGTTTGTAGTAGTTTTATTGATGATATCCTAATATATTCTAAGACTCGGGAAGAACATGCTAAACACTTGGAGATAGTTCTGCAGATCTTAAGAGAGCATAAGCTGTATGCTAAATTTAGCAAGTGCGAGTTTTGGCTGGAAAATTTTTTTTTTCTAGGGCACAAAGTTTCTAAAGATGGAATTGCCGTAGATCCGGCAAAAGTTGAGGCAGTCACAACGTGGAAGCAGCCAGAAACTCCAACAGAGGATAGAAGTTTCTTGGGTTTAGCAGGTTATTACAGGCGGTTCATCAAGGACTTTTCGAAGATTGCTGGACCTATGACAGAGCTGACAAAAAAAAATAATAAGTTCATTTGGACTCCAAAGTGCGAGTCAAGCTTTCAGGAGTTAAAGAAACGCTTAACATCAGCTCCTGTTTTGGCATTGCCTGACGGAGTAGAAAGTTATATCGTATACTCTGATGCCTCTAGGGAAGGTCTAGGATGCGTACTAATGCAAAAGGGTAAGGTAGTTGCCTATGCCTCTAGAAAATTGAAGCCTCACGAACAAAATTACTCAACGCATGACCTAGAACTGGCCGCAGTGGTCTTTGCCTTAAAGAAATGGAGGCATTACTTGTATAGTGTGACCTTTGAAGTTTATACGGACCACAAGAGCCTTAAGTACTTGTTCTCCCAAAAGGAATTGAATTTGAGACAGAGGCGGTGGGTAGAATTTTTAGAAGATTATGATTGTTCTATCAACTACTACCCAGGAAAAGCCAACGTGGTAGCAGACGCTCTAAATAGAAAGGCCCAAGTAGCGGGGTTAATGGTAAAAGAATGGGACATGTTAGAAGAGTTAGTATTTGGAACCCTCGCTTGGAGAGAATGAAGATTTTATTTAGGAACTTATCGTTGAAGTCACCATTATTGGAGCGTATTAAGGAGGCACAGAAAACGGACCTTATAATCCAGAAAAAGTTGGAGAAAGTGCAAAAAGGAGAAACCCTAGACTTTAAATTAGGGTCTGAAGGAATGTTAAGTGTGACAGCCTCACCTTCCCCTAAGGCGAACCAAAGGGGTTAGCGGACTGCCTGCCCAACTCTCGCCAGGACTAACGGGACAATTCAATACGGTCTAAACGTTCCGGAACATACAAGAGCGCTTAAACAAGTCAAAATCACAGAATAAAAAAAAATGAAAATCGGAGCCGACATGAATAGTAACTGACACGTCAGAATCCAGCCAGAATCTCACCAAACATCCATCAAACATATACATCTTGAAATTAAGTATTTACAATCCAAAGTAGCATACAAAAGTTATCCAACAAGTTTGTACATGTACGGTTTGCAAATTACAACTCAACGACTTGGTTGGATCAAAATGCACTTAGGGTTTTGCCCAAAAGGAGCTATTCAAAAGATAGTTACAACAAGCTCAACTCGGCAACCAACTATCAAAAGCCATTCCAAAAGTGTTTATATTCCTGTAAGGAAAACAAAAGGAATAGAGTGAGCTTACGTCCAGTGAGATACTATCACTCAAGCAACCAAGTTCATATAGGTATAAAACGTTCAATAAAGAAGTAAACCAAGATTACACATTCACAACATGGTTAAAAGGATACGGACGACTCTCAAGAGCCCCTTTCCTCGCTTGTATACTTGATCGGATTTCATTGACCCTCCGTCAATGTTTACAAAGTAACCAACCGTAGGCTCCACTTTACTTCCATTCCTTCCACCCAACATACCCCTACCGGGCCCGAACTCCATACAGTATAAATTTGGTAATACTCGAGTATACCGGAATCGAAAGTCTCATACTACACGATTCCATATAACAATCCCCATGGGTCGTCAATTTTCACGACCAAGCCCTCGCCGGCTCGATCCAATCGACTACCAATGGGGTTGAGCTCAGTAGTAACAGTAATGGCTGTTGGTTACTCGTCCATACGACACCAAATCCAGTATTTACATGTGTCACTCAATTATACAGTAAACAGTCATATAAGATAAAAGGGTAAGAGTGACCAAGTACCCCCTCACCTCAATCAAGGTCAACAATGCAATTAAGCCATCAAATCATCGATTTCAAGTGTAACAAAGCCACATAGTAACAAACAAGTGAGTAGTACACTCACCAAGTAAGCAAGTGAAATTTCATAAACTTCCGCCTCACGAGCGCCTTTAATCACCGTCACGCCCTAAAATATTCAAATAGGCACAATAAGACTCGATTACAAGTTATAAACCAATTTCCACATACTGCCGAAAATAAGGCTTCATTAGCACGTATAAGTACTAAAGTAAGCTAAGGAAAGTCCGGAAATGAAAGTTAAGCTCTAAGACCTAAAAATAGTTTTGCCTCCATTAAGCGTATTGGACACAACTGGCACTAAGAGCATTGGATGGATGTACACTATACACCTTTTCGAAGCTAAAAGATAGGGCTACAATGTTGAAGAAGGTCACTCAGTCCAGTTTGTAGTGAAACTAGGTCAAAAGGTCAATATACCAAACCAGAACCGCATAAACAGGTTAATAAACCGCATTCTGGTTAAATCATCATAAGTCAGGCTACCTAAGTCCAATTCAAGTGATTCCAAAGCCATCCGAAAGCTAAGATACCAGGATATATTTCTTAAGAAGACCTCAACAACCAAATCAGTAGTATTCTCAATCAAATTAACCAATTACCAAAGCTGATTACCAAGTTCGGACAGAAACAGGGCAGCAGGGGTATTTCAGTCTTTTCATAGGCTACGTTGCTCCGATTGCCTTGAAATGTTTCAGGCCACTATAAAATATCATTCCCTACAACTTTCATGTTTTAACCCAAGGCTAATTCAGCCTCTAACTAAGTGTAACAGTACCAGGCAGAATGGGTTCAATTGCAACCCTAATTCCGCTTTTTTCCGTTCAATGCGGAAATTTTCCGCAAATATCTACAATTTACGCATTCTAGCTTCATTCTAGATTATTTCCAACCATCATACATGGCCACACAATAGTAATCATATTAAAGCAGAAAAATCATGAATAAATAGAAAAAATGTCATCAATCTCACTAAAATCATGAAATAACCCACAAAAACACCTCTTAGGCTACCACAAGCCATTAATTGAACATCATCAAGAACAAAAGAGGAGTTCCTTAGATACTCACCTTAAAATGCAAGAAATGAAGCAACTAACCACCTTAGCCTTCCAAACAACTTCACAACCAAGCTTAACTTCACTAAACTAAGAGGTTTTATGGAGAAATTTGAAGATTAAACGGTTTAATTGAGAGATTGGGCAAGATTAGAGGTAAGATGGTAGAGAGTTTTCTTTTCTTTTTTGCTTGGAGAGAGCCGGCCAAAAAGAGGAAGAAAATGGTGAATTTTTGGTCAATTTTGGTATTAATTTGGTAAAGTAATGAATAGTGGTAAAAAATGCAAGATTTAATCATATGGTGACACTTGTCACCCTATTTAATGCATGCATATCCCTTTGTTTCCTCAACTCTCATCCATATGGTATCCTCTAATTATCTCTTAGCATCTAGTAAAATAAACCATGTATACAAAACTTAACCCAATTGGCCGAATTTTACCGAACTTTTCGCACTAGCGGGTCCCATGTCCGATATACGTTCTTAATTTCTCAAAAACTAACCGATACTAGAAAAATCATCTAAAAACCATATTTACTCATAAAAATTATCCAAAAAATTTTCCTAATAAAGAAAATGCAGAAAAACATGCCATTAAATAGAATAAAACCTAGAAAATGAGAAAATTTACGGGTTCTCACATTAAGGTTTCGAAATCGAATTGTGGTTCCAGTTGATGAAAGGTTAAGGAGAGGAATTCTAGAAGAATCACATTGATCGAGGTATACTATACACCCAGGAGTGAACAAAATGTACCACGATGTGAAAGAGTTATACTGGTGGGACGGTTTGAAAAAGGACGTGGCAGAATTTGTACAGAAATGTCTGATATGCCAACAAGTAAAAGCTGAACATCAGAAACCCTCTGGTCTATTACAGCCACTAGAAATTCCCGAATGGAAATGGGAACACATAACCATGGATTTTATAACGGGATTGCCTCGAAGTCAAAAAGGATTTGATGCGGTTTGGGTGATAGTTGACAGGCTTACCAAGTCCGCACATTTTCTACCTGTGAGCATGAGATTTTCTTTGGAGAAACTGGCCAAGTTGTACACAGAAGAGATCATGAGATTGCATGGTATCCCTATAAGCATTGTGTCTGATCGAGATCCAAGGTTTGTTTCACGTTTCTGGCAGAAATTTCAAGAGACATTGGGAACCAAGTTAAAATTTAGTACTGCTTATCATCCCCAAACAGACGGGCAGTCAGAAAAGACAATTCAGACTTTGGAGGATATGCTGAGGTCGTGTATATTGGATTTTGGAGGTAAATGGAGTCAGTATATGACCTTAGTGAAATTTGCCTATAATAACAGCTATCACGCCTCGATTCAAATGGCACCTTATGAGGCATTGTATGGGAGAAGGCGTCGATCTCCGATTCATTGGGATGAAGTAGGAGATAAGAAAATTTTAGACCCAACGGCTATACCTTGGATGGAAGAAGCTCATGAGAAAGTGAAACTAATTAGAGAAAGGCTTCAAACTGCCCAGAGTCGACAAAAGAGCTACGCCGACACAAGGAGAAAAGATTTGGAATTCGAAGTGGAAGACAAAGTTTTCCTAAGAGTTAAACCCTTGAAGGGCGGAGTAGTGTCCAAAAAGGATAAGAAGCTAAAGCCGAGATATATTGGACCTTTTGAAATTTTGAAACGAATCGGTAAAGTGGCGTACCAGTTGAGATTGCCTGCAAGCATGACCAAGATCCACAATGTATTTCATGTTTCTATGCTCAAGAAATATCACCCCGACCCAAGCCATGTGTTGCAATTGGAAGAAATTGAGGTGGATGAGTCGCTAGCATATGAGGAAGGACCAGTTAAGATTTTGGAAAGAGAAGAGAAAGAATTGAGAAGTAAGAAAATTCCTTTGGTGAATGTTCTGTGGAGAAATCATGGAATAAAGGAGGCAACTTGGGAACTGGAAGAGGATATGCAGAGAAAATACCCCGAATTATTTCTTTAGAATGTGAGAATTTTGAGGACAAAATTCATTTAAGGGGGGGAGGATGTGAGAACCTTAAAAAAAATATAAAATAAAAATAAAATAAAAATATATATAAAAATATATATATATACATATTGCATCTGCATTTTAGACCTTTAATAAATTTTAGGGATAATTTCAGATACCTCCCCTGAGGTTTCTGACAGTTTCACTCCCCTCCCCTGTGGTTTCTGAAATTCCACAAACCTCCCTTGTCAGATTAGTAGGTTCCATTTCTTACATCATTGGTGTCAAAAAGACTTAAATACCCTCACAAGTTTGCTAATATTTCGTGATTATCTCAAAAAATTTAGTTAAGTTAGTTATAAACACAATTAATGTAATTAACAATAAATTAGAGTAGCAGAGAGCACGTGTGTAATACGTTTATGTAGGAATGGTGGAAAAAGAGAAAGAGAAAGAGAAAGCGAAGGAGAATGGTGAAGTGACGACGGTGACGGAATCGACGGCTAGGGAATTAGAGGAGCTGCCGAAGACAATTGTCCTGCGGCTGGTGAAAGATAAGCTCTCTCAGCTCTCTGCCGAGTCTGAAATCTCCGTTTTCCGCGAAGCCCTGCAGGCCTTCTCTGAAAGTGGTCGCATCTTCATCCACCACCTCACCGCAGCTGCAAATGATATATGCAAGGAGTCGAATAGGCAGATAATAAATGCCGAGGATGTTTTCAAGGCGCTTGAGGAGATAGATTTTCCAGAGTTTGTTCAGTCTCTCAGGGCCTTTCTTGAAGAATTTCGCCAAAGGAATGCCTCTCAGACATTTTTTTTTTGGCTTAATTTTGGTTTTCCTGAAATCTTTCATTGGGCCTATAGCCCTTTCCTTCTATTGACATTGAACAAAGCGTGCACTCATTGTTACAAACCACAAATTTATTTTAATGTTGGGGTTGAGCAGCTTTTTTTTTTTTAATCTTTGATCAGCTCTTGTACTAGTTCTGAACTGGAAACAAGATTTACACACTAGTGTCTTGTGCGCAGCTTTTGACAGATTTGGTGAACCTGTCGACAGATGTGATCCTATTGAAGTAGTAGTAGTAAATTAGTTTCAGTGAATCACTTTTTTGCCATAAGCTTTTTTCATTCAGTTGTTAATTTCTATATCTGCTGATGATATCAGGAATATTAATTCTTGGTTGTGGGAGGCATATCCAGCCAGTAAGTCCTGACCTTCGGCAATTTATTCGGTCTATGGGCATGAAACTTGAAGCAATTGATTCGGTAAGTGTACTGCTTTGGTTTTCTTACAGATGGTAAATTACTGTTTGTAAACGTGTTCTGGTTTCATATTAAATGCAGATGGATTTAATCAATGATTGATAAAGATTATACAATCAGGCTTAATGCAAACTCATTATAACTCATGAATTTCTTCAAACGTTCATTCATACAACCAGCACCCTTCCAGATTTCATGTGTTTATATCTACATCTTTTAACAAGATTCTATCTGGATGTTTTGCTTGCATTCTACAGTGCCTTCCAGTGTGAGTTTTGTGCTTCCTTGATGTCTTAATATCTGTAACATGCATAGCAGTGCTGTCTGTGGACATAGAGATTTGGCTCATACCTTGATGACTTAGCCTTTTGTGTATCTCAATCTACTTGAACCGGCAGTAGTTTATTCTTAGACAGCAAATTTTGGTGAAGCATTTTTTCCCGAAGAATTAAAAACATTACCTCCAGAGAGAGAAGTGGAGTTCAAGATTGAACTAGTGCCGAGAACGGCTCCGATTTCTAAGTCTCCGTACCGAATGGCTCCTGCAGAGTTAAAAGAATTGAAAATTCAATTACAGGATTTATTGGAGAGAGGTTTTGTTAGAGAAAGTGATTCGCCATGGGGAGCACCTGTTCTATTTGTTAAGAAAAAGGATGGAAGTTTAAGGTTATGTATTGATTATCGAGAATTAAATGAAGGTACAATTAAAAATAAATACCCCCTACCACTGATTGATAGCTTATTCGACCAGCTGCAGGGATCGGTAGTTTTCTCCAAGCTGGATTTGAGGCAAGGGTATTATCAGTTGAAAATTAAGAAGGAAGACATACCTAAAACTGCTTTTAATACAAGATATGGACATTTTGAGTTTGCAGTCATGCCATTTGGATTAACCAATGCACCAGCTGCCTTCATGGATTTAATGCAGAGAGTATTTAAAAAGTACTTGGATCAGTTCGTAGTAGTTTTTATTGATGATATCCTAGTATATTCTAAGACTCGAGAAGAACATGCTAAACATTTGGGGATAGTTCTGCAGATCTTAAGAGAGCATAAATTGTATACTAAATTTAGCAAGTGTGAGTTTTGGCTAGAAGAAATTTCTTTTGTGGGGCACAAAGTTTCTAAAGATGGAATTGCCGTGGATCCGGCAAAAGTTGAGGCAGTCACAATGTGGAAGCAGCCAGAAACTCCAACAGAGGTTAGAAGTTTCTTGGGTTTAGCAGGTTATTACAAGCGGTTCATCAAGGACTTTTCGAATATTGCTGGACCTATGACAGAGCTGATAAAGAAAAATAATAAGTTCATTTGGACTCCAAAGTGTGAGTCAAGCTTTCAGGAGTTAAAGAAGCGCTTAACATCAGCTCCTGTGTTGGCATTGCCTGACGGAGTAGAAAGTTATGTCGTATACTCTGATGCCTCTAAGAAAGGTCTAGGATGCGTACTAATGCAAAAGGGTAAGGTAGTTGCCTATGCCTCTAGGAAATTGAAGTCTCACGAACAAAATTACCCAACGCATAACCTAGAACTGGCCACAGTGGTCTTTGCCTTAAAGAAATAGAGACATTACTTGTATGGTGTGACATTTGAAGTTTACACGGACCACAACAGCCTTAAGTACTTGTTCTCCCAAAAGGAATTGAATTTGAGACAGAGGCGATGGGTGGAATTTTTAGAAAATTATGATTGTTCAATCAACTACCATCCAGGAAAAGCCAACGTGGTAGCAGACGCTCTAAGTAGAAAGGCCCAAGTAGCGGGGTTAATGGTAAAACAATGGGACATGTTAGAAGAAGTTAGTATTTGGAACCCTCGCTTGGAGAGATTGAAGATTTTATTTGGGAACTTGTCGTTAAAGTCACCATTATTGGAGCGTATTAAGGAGGCACAGAAAACGGACCCTATAATCCAGAAAAATTTGGAGAAAGTACAAAAAGGAGAAACCCTAGACTTTAAATTAGGGTCTGAAGGAATGTTAAGTGTGACAGCCTCACCTTCCCCTAAGGCGAACCAAAGGGGTTAGCGGACTGCCTGCCCAACTCTCGCCAGGACTAACGGGACAATTCAATACGGTCTAAACGTTCCGGAACATACAAGAGCGCTTAAACAAGTCAAAATCACAGAATAAAAAAAAATGAAAATCGGAGCCGACATGAATAGTAACTGACACGTCAGAATCCAGCCAGAATCTCACCAAACATCCATCAAACATATACATCTTGAAATTAAGTATTTACAATCCAAAGTAGCATACAAAAGTTATCCAACAAGTTTGTACATGTACGGTTTGCAAATTACAACTCAACGACTTGGTTGGATCAAAATGCACTTAGGGTTTTGCCCAAAAGGAGCTATTCAAAAGATAGTTACAACAAGCTCAACTCGGCAACCAACTATCAAAAGCCATTCCAAAAGTGTTTATATTCCTGTAAGGAAAACAAAAGGAATAGAGTGAGCTTACGTCCAGTGAGATACTATCACTCAAGCAACCAAGTTCATATAGGTATAAAACGTTCAATAAAGAAGTAAACCAAGATTACACATTCACAACATGGTTAAAAGGATACGGACGACTCTCAAGAGCCCCTTTCCTCGCTTGTATACTTGATCGGATTTCATTGACCCTCCGTCAATGTTTACAAAGTAACCAACCGTAGGCTCCACTTTACTTCCATTCCTTCCACCCAACATACCCCTACCGGGCCCGAACTCCATACAGTATAAATTTGGTAATACTCGAGTATACCGGAATCGAAAGTCTCATACTACACGATTCCATATAACAATCCCCATGGGTCGTCAATTTTCACGACCAAGCCCTCGTCGGCTCGATCCAATCGACTACCAATGGGGTTGAGCTCAGTAGTAACAGTAATGGCTGTTGGTTACTCGTCCATACGACACCAAATCCAGTATTTACATGTGTCACTCAATTATACAGTAAACAGTCATATAAGATAAAAGGGTAAGAGTGACCAAGTACCCCCTCACCTCAATCAAGGTCAACAATGCAATTAAGCCATCAAATCATCGATTTCAAGTGTAACAAAGCCACATAGTAACAAACAAGTGAGTAGTACACTCACCAAGTAAGCAAGTGAAATTTCATAAACTTCCGCCTCACGAGCGCCTTTAATCACCGTCACGCCCTAAAATATTCAAATAGGCACAATAAGACTCGATTACAAGTTATAAACCAATTTCCACATACTGCCGAAAATAAGGCTTCATTAGCACGTATAAGTACTAAAGTAAGCTAAGGAAAGTCCGGAAATGAAAGTTAAGCTCTAAGACCTAAAAATAGTTTTGCCTCCATTAAGCGTATTGGACACAACTGGCACTAAGAGCATTGGATGGATGTACACTATACACCTTTTCGAAGCTAAAAGATAGGGCTACAATGTTGAAGAAGGTCACTCAGTCCAGTTTGTAGTGAAACTAGGTCAAAAGGTCAATATACCAAACCAGAACCGCATAAACAGGTTAATAAACCGCATTCTGGTTAAATCATCATAAGTCAGGCTACCTAAGTCCAATTCAAGTGATTCCAAAGCCATCCGAAAGCTAAGATACCAGGATATATTTCTTAAGAAGACCTCAACAACCAAATCAGTAGTATTCTCAATCAAATTAACCAATTACCAAAGCTGATTACCAAGTTCGGACAGAAACAGGGCAGCAGGGGTATTTCAGTCTTTTCATAGGCTACGTTGCTCCGATTGCCTTGAAATGTTTCAGGCCACTATAAAATATCATTCCCTACAACTTTCATGTTTTAACCCAAGGCTAATTCAGCCTCTAACTAAGTGTAACAGTACCAGGCAGAATGGGTTCAATTGCAACCCTAATTCCGCTTTTTTCCGTTCAATGCGGAAATTTTCCGCAAATATCTACAATTTACGCATTCTAGCTTCATTCTAGATTATTTCCAACCATCATACATGGCCACACAATAGTAATCATATTAAAGCAGAAAAATCATGAATAAATAGAAAAAATGTCATCAATCTCACTAAAATCATGAAATAACCCACAAAAACACCTCTTAGGCTACCACAAGCCATTAATTGAACATCATCAAGAACAAAAGAGGAGTTCCTTAGATACTCACCTTAAAATGCAAGAAATGAAGCAACTAACCACCTTAGCCTTCCAAACAACTTCACAACCAAGCTTAACTTCACTAAACTAAGAGGTTTTATGGAGAAATTTGAAGATTAAACGGTTTAATTGAGAGATTGGGCAAGATTAGAGGTAAGATGGTAGAGAGTTTTCTTTTCTTTTTTGCTTGGAGAGAGCCGGCCAAAAAGAGGAAGAAAATGGTGAATTTTTGGTCAATTTTGGTATTAATTTGGTAAAGTAATGAATAGTGGTAAAAAATGCAAGATTTAATCATATGGTGACACTTGTCACCCTATTTAATGCATGCATATCCCTTTGTTTCCTCAACTCTCATCCATATGGTATCCTCTAATTATCTCTTAGCATCTAGTAAAATAAACCATGTATACAAAACTTAACCCAATTGGCCGAATTTTACCGAACTTTTCGCACTAGCGGGTCCCATGTCCGATATACGTTCTTAATTTCTCAAAAACTAACCGATACTAGAAAAATCATCTAAAAACCATATTTACTCATAAAAATTATCCAAAAAATTTTCCTAATAAAGAAAATGCAGAAAAACATGCCATTAAATAGAATAAAACCTAGAAAATGAGAAAATTTACGGGTTCTCACATTAAGGTTTCGAAATCGAATTGTGGTTCCAGTTGATGAAAGGTTAAGGAGAGGAATTCTAGAAGAATCACATTGATCGAGGTATACTATACACCCAGGAGTGAACAAAATGTACCACGATGTGAAAGAGTTATACTGGTGGGACGGTTTGAAAAAGGACGTGGCAGAATTTGTACAGAAATGTCTGATATGCCAACAAGTAAAAGCTGAACATCAGAAACCCTCTGGTCTATTACAGCCACTAGAAATTCCCGAATGGAAATGGGAACACATAACCATGGATTTTATAACGGGATTGCCTCGAAGTCAAAAAGGATTTGATGCGGTTTGGGTGATAGTTGACAGGCTTACCAAGTCCGCACATTTTCTACCTGTGAGCATGAGATTTTCTTTGGAGAAACTGGCCAAGTTGTACACAGAAGAGATCATGAGATTGCATGGTATCCCTATAAGCATTGTGTCTGATCGAGATCCAAGGTTTGTTTCACGTTTCTGGCAGAAATTTCAAGAGACATTGGGAACCAAGTTAAAATTTAGTACTGCTTATCATCCCCAAACAGACGGGCAGTCAGAAAAGACAATTCAGACTTTGGAGGATATGCTGAGGTCGTGTATATTGGATTTTGGAGGTAAATGGAGTCAGTATATGACCTTAGTGAAATTTGCCTATAATAACAGCTATCACGCCTCGATTCAAATGGCACCTTATGAGGCATTGTATGGGAGAAGGCGTCGATCTCCGATTCATTGGGATGAAGTGGAGAGAAGAAAATTTTAGACCCAACGGCTATACCTTGGATGGAAGAAGCTCATGAGAAAGTGAAACTAATTAGAGAAAGGCTTCAAACTGCCCAGAGTCGACAAAAGAGCTACGCCGACACAAGGAGAAAAGATTTGGAATTCGAAGTGGAGACAAGTTTTCCTAAGAGTTAAACCCTTGAAGGGCGGAGTAGTGTCCAAAAAGGGTAAGAAGCTAAAGCCGAGATATATTGGACCTTTTGAAATTTTGAAACGAATCGGTAAAGTGGCGTACAGTTGAGGTTGCCTGCAAGCATGGCCAAGATTCACAATGTATTTCATGTTTCTATGCTCAAGAAATATCACCCCGACCCAAGCCATGTGTTGCAATTGGAAGAAATTGAGGTGGATGAGTCGTTAACTTATGAGGAAGGACCAGTTAAGATTTTGGAAAGAGAAGAGAAAGAATTGAGAAGTAAGAAAATTCCTTTGGTGAAGATTCTTTGGAGAAATCATGGAATAGAGGAGGCAACTTGGGAACTAGAAGAGGATATGCAGAGAAAATACCGAATTATTTCTTTAGAAGGTGAGAATTTTGAGGACAAAATTCATTTAAGGGGGGGAGGATGTGAGAACCTTGAAAAATATAAATAAAATAAATAAAAATATATATAAAAATATATATACATATTTGCATCTGCATTTTAGACCTTTAATAATTTTAGGGATAATTTCAGATACCTCCCCTGAGGTTTCTGACAGTTTCACTCCCATCCCCTGTAGTTTCTGAAATTCCACAAACCTCCCTTGTCAGATTAGTAGGTCCCATTTCTTACATCATTGGTGTCAAAAAGACTTAAATACCCTCACAAGTTTGCTAATATTTCGTGATTATCTCAAAAAATTTAGCTAAGTTAGTTATAAACACAATTAATGTAATTAATAATAAATTAGAGTAGCAGAGAGCACGTGTGTAATACGTTTATGTAGGAATGGTGGAAAAAGAGAAAGAGAAAGAGAAAGCGAAGGAGAATGGTGAAGTGACGACGGTGACAGAATCGACGGCTAGGGAATTAGAGGAGCTGCCGAAGACAATTGTCCTGCGGCTGGTGAAAGATAAGCTCTCTCAGCTCTCTGCCGAGTCTGAAATCTCCGTTTTCCGCGAAGCCCTGCAGGCCTTCTCTGAAAGTGGTCGCATCTTCATCCACTACCTCACCGCAGCTGCAAATGATATATGCAAGGAGTCGAATAGGCAGATAATAAATGCTGAGGATGTTTTCAAGGCGCTTGAGGAGATAGATTTTCCAGAGTTTGTTCAGTCTCTCAGGGCCTTTCTTGAAGAATTTCGCCAAAGGAATGCCTCTCAGACATTTTTTTTTGGCTTAGTTTTGGTTTTCCTGAAATCTTTCATTGGGCCTATAGCCCTTTCCTTCTATTGACATTGAACAAAGCGTGCACTCATTGTTACAAACCACAAATTTATTTTAATGTTGGGGTTGAGCAGCTTTTTTTTTTTTAATCTTTGATCAGCTCTTGTACTAGTTCTGAACTGGAAACAAGATTTACACACTAGTGTCTTGTGCGCAGCTTTTGACAGATTTGGTGAACCTGTCGACAGATGTGATCCTATTGAAGTAGTAGTAGTAAATTAGTTTCAGTGAATCACTTTTTTGCCATAAGCTTTTTTCATTCAGTTGTTAATTTCTATATCTGCTGATGATATCAGGAATATTAATTCTTGGTTGTGGGAGGCATATCCAGCCAGTAAGTCCTGACCTTCGGCAATTTATTCGGTCTATGGGCATGAAACTTGAAGCAATTGATTCGGTAAGTGTACTGCTTTGGTTTTCTTACAGATGGTAAATTACTGTTTGTAAACGTGTTCTGGTTTCATATTAAATGCAGATGGATTTAATCAATGATTGATAAAGATTATACAATCAGGCTTAATGCAAACTCATTATAACTCATGAATTTCTTCAAACGTTCATTCATACAACCAGCACCCTTCCAGATTTCATGTGTTTATATCTACATCTTTTAACAAGATTCTATCTGGATGTTTTGCTTGCATTCTACAGTGCCTTCCAGTATGAGTTTTGTGCTTCCTTGATGTCTTAATATCTGTAACATGCATAGCAGTGCTGTCTGTGGACATAGAGATTTGGCTCATACCTTGATGACTTAGCCTTTTGTGTATCTCAATCTACTTGAACCGGCAGTAGTTTATTCTTAGACAGCAAATTTTGGTGAAGCATTTTTTGTCGATTTTTGCTTCTCTTCTGCACTTGTGTTGGCCTGGCATAAGTTTTTCCAGTTTCTTATTTTCCTCATATTGCAGAGAAATGCTGCATCAACATATAATATTTTGAATGAAGAAGGAAGGATTGTGGCTGCTGCGCTTCTTCCTTATGGGGTGGAGGAGTAGGACAATCAAATGGTGATAAGAAATCGTGGAAAGCTGGGCCACATAGATCTACTAATTGCTCTGTTATGCTTGGCAAAGTGAAGGATATTAAGGCGTCTTCGGCTGAAATACTCTCTGAACTCCTTGTTACTGCTCTTGATTGTTTGCATCCCAAAGAAGACAACTTTCTGGTTCAATCAACAGGTTTTTATGCAATTTCAGGAGATTTTCATTTTTAGACATTGAGATAGCTAATAAGCATATTGGTGATGAAGTTGAAGTTAAGGTGGATGGAATGACTAAATCTTCAAATTATGACTCAGAAGGAACAAATGGAAAGGATTCAGTTGAACACAATTCATCCAGTGCCAAGCCTAAGAAGAGGCGTACAAAGAAGGAAGATGAACTGACTGCCAGAAAGAGCCGTTGCCTTCCATTTTGTTCACTACTGACGTTCACACCTCAATGAATGCATTGGTCTCACTTACATCCCCTCAAGTTTCATTCTTCTTGAATTCCCTCCTTTTTCTTCACATCAGATTAGCTTTCTAACCCAAGATAATGAGGGCATTTGTGGTATACACTTGATTCTCTCTCCAGCTACTGATTTTTTATTGTTTTCATTTTTAAATTGGGTCTATTTTGACATTGCCTATTTAGTTTTAGGGGAGGTTTGTGGAATTTCAGAAACCACAGGGGAGGGGAGTGAAACTGTCAGAAACCTCAGGGGAGATATCTGAAATTATCCCTAAATTTTATTATTATTCTTAAATAAGTATGTAAAAAATAATTTTTATGTTACAAATAATTTAATTGTGCGAAATATTAAATTATTTGATTTTTGCCAAGTTAAATTAATATTTCTTGATGTAGGTTATTTTATTGCGTTAATATTAATTCTTTGAAATCCGATAGTTAATTTTAAGTGTTAATAATGTTAAGTGTCAACGGGAACCTAGAATTAAGACGAAACCGATTTTAGATCAAAACCCTTTATAATTACACTTAGGACGTTAAAATCTCGATAATTGAATTTTTGCGAGACTAGTGTACTAGTAGGCTATCGAATTTTATTTGGGGTAAAATTTTGGAATTAGTTTACGAGTGAGGATTAAGTGGAAGGTCAGACAAGATGTTAAAAGACCAAATTAGTCTTCCTCCATTTCAAATTAACCATGCAGTCATGGAATTTCATTAGGCAAGCTTCAAATTCAAGCATTTCCATCTTTGCTGGTTCCAATCTCCACACCAGCACTCAACCTTCCATACTGCCGGCTCATTTTCCCCTACACACACTCCACTACATCAACTCCAATTCACCACAACACTTCCATTTCCTTCTTCTGCCGCGAACCGAGAGTGAAGTGAGAAAGAGAGAGACTTGCTGGTCTTCCTTCATTTCATCCGTGAGCTGGTGAAGAGGACCGAGAGTCAACACTTCGTCCATTCTAGTTGTAAGCTTGAGCAAGGGAGAGAGAGAGTCGGTGAGCTGCATTTCTGTACTGTCCGAGAGAGAGAGGTAGGTTGTGTGAGCTATCTGTCATCATCTTCTCCATCACTGCCGAGCTGTCCATTTCCTTCTTCGTCTTCAACCAGTTGTGATCAACTCCAACAACCAACACCACAGCCTGCACTAACTGAGCTCAGACCAGCCATACCCGAGTTCCTTGGCAAGCCGAGAGGAGAGAAAAATTGCAGCTGCTTGTCGCGTGAGTTGAGCTTCAAGTTGAGGTAAATGCTGGACTTAGACCAGTTAATTATAGGTAGATGAAGTTGTTTATGAGCATGCATGTGATGGTTGTGCATTTGGATGATGAATTAAGACACAGAAAAATCTGGTTATGAAGGAAATTGGAATTGCTGAGAGATTGAGCTGGGAAATGCAGCTTTAATTTGTTAATTTGAGGTGATCTGAGCCTAGATGTGTGTTTAGCTAACTAAAACCTAGATGATTATGCTTTGCATGAGGTTAATCAGCCTTGATTAAGCAAGAAAATCGAAGTGGTACAGAATCTGCTTGCATGCAAGCCATTCGAGAAGAATTGGATAAAATTCTGGCTGGTTGATGACTTTTGATGATGTCCGAACCTGGTTTTGGATTAAAACTGATAGTTAATTAGTTAATTAGTCATGCATGTTACTGATTGAGCCGTGGATGAAAGAAAAAAATCTGAATTTCTAGAGTTGCTTGTGAGTTAAGCTGGTCGTGACTTTCTTTTATGTTTTGGGTTGAATTTCTGGTTGATTTGTTGTAAGAAGTGATTGTTTGATGCCAAGAGCTAATGATTGATGAAGCTCTTGGCCATTTGAGTAATCTTTACAAGAGTTAAATTTTTGGTCGAATTGTTAAAGTGATTTGGCCGAAATGCACTTGGAAAGTCCATGACTTGTGGTTTGGAATTGTTTTGATGTCTTAGACTTCCTTTGTTTAATTTTTTATTAGAATTGAACTTGTTGAGACCTAGGGCTAATGATTGATGAAGCCCTAGTGAAATTGATATTTGAATTGTGATTTTGCTATATTGGCAAATTGGAATATAATGTGCAAGTGAATTGGAATCGTGAAGTCCGTTTTGGTCCTTTGAACTCGAGTACTTTTAAACCAAGCTTTGTTGAAACATTTTGTCCTAGTATCAAGCGATAGAAATTGAGTATAGTACGATAATGCTAAAATTCGAGTGTCGGGACTTTTAAAACCTTGCCACTAGTTAATTCTTTCCTTTGCTTAAACTAGCCTTATTACTTTTAGAAAATAATTGCACTAACTTCTAAACTCTAGATTTTTCGTAAAATTGTCCCGGCTAGTTGTTTTAGAGGAAAATTGTCAAAACACGAGATTTTAGTAATTTTAAATAAAAGGCGTAGAAAACTTGTTCGGCAAGAAACCTTATTTGAAGTAAGTTGGTTCTAGTTTGCACCTCTAGAAAGAAAGTACCTTTAAAGAAACCATACGAAATATTTTATCACTTTTACTAGTTTTAACTCTAAGAGAATTGTTGTTTTATTTTGAGAAGATAAACTAGTTATATGCCAGATAATCTTTCATACATAAACCAAGAACTTGTATAGTAAAACTTATAGTTTTAAAATTTGGTCTTTTAGGGTTTAGCGAGGACGTGGACTTCGATTCCCAGCTTGACCTTTGAGCTTCACGTTTGGTGAGTGTCCTTGCTTGTTCTATGATTATCTTGTTAAAGTGCTTTCTTGACTGTTATGTGATAATTGGAAAGTGGTTTTCCTGATCCATCGAAATGGGCAGTGTGTACTTTATCGCACTAGCCCTTTCGAGTGGTGATTTGCTTGAAATGTTTTCTCGAATATCTTGCTCGCACTAGTTAGGTACTGAGTGGGGGAATGTACCACACCTGAGGGTGGGAGGGCCTCTTATCCTAACTCAAGTACCAAAACCTTGCAACTGTTGACTGGAGCGTGGACTCGTCAACTAAACCACTAGGTAGGGGAATGTACCACACCTTGGAGTGGGAGGGCCTCTTATCCTGACTTGGTAACCACTTGTTGTGACGTCGTTGGGTGAATCCCTCGACTAGGCTATAAAAGGTATACTCGAGTAATACTAAACTCTCTCTTGAGAAGAACGGGCCCGGTGGGAGTAAGTTGGTCGGAGCGTGATAAGAAAAAAAAAATCTACTTGGACTTTAGATAGTGAGAGTTCACGGAGGGTCAACTGCAGTTAATTTTGATCAAGCTCGGGAAGAATGGCTCCTGAGAGCCCTGTATCCTACCCTGTGCTGTTATACGCTTTCCTACTTGTTGAATTTAGTTTGAAATTATTATTTGCTACTTGTTTTATATGAATGCATGTTTGGGGCACCACTTAGCTTTAGCTCACCCCACGATACCTGTTTTCCTGAACAGGTTCTGGCATTTGAGAGACCTGAAGTCTGCCTTTACCTTTTATGAATGTTGTTTTGAATCAGACAATGTATCTTTCGTCTTGGGTTGCCACTTGAAGTTGGAAAAGTGCAAACCCTGAGTTGTTATTTGACTTGTATGAATGTATTTGGGGTATGATTTCACTTTGTGGTTTGTAATGTATAAATGTAGTTATGTTTTAATCTGATTGGAGATGTACGTAAGAGTGGATGTTCAGTTGTCCAATGGTAATGTTATCTCTGAAGTTAATGTGTTCTTAGTGTTTTGGTCGGTTTAAGGATTGGCTTGTTCGGGTGACGAATTTTGTAATGGTTTAAGTTATACGTCGGAAGGGTTTAGCCAGTTTCCTTGCGTGAGTCCTGGCGAGAGCTAGGCAGGCGACCCGCCAACCCTCTGGTTCGCCTTAGGGAGAAGTGGGGCCGTCACATAATGCATGAACATTAACACTATAGTAATCTCTACATTAGTCGCTACAATATTTGCTACAGTACTCTTTTTTTAAAATCAACAAGGAATGGTAGTCACGAAATTAACATAATCATAACAATGAAGAACACAAGAAATAATGAGGGGTCATCTGGACACCATTGGCATCCTTTTAGAAATATTTTGTTTGTAAGAGCAACAAAGAACTATAAGATGGAGTCTCTTTGAATTTGGTTAAGGTGATTTATTGAGTAAAAGGTTTATTAAAATAAGAGTTTGAATTTTCTGTGGAATTTTCTAGGGTTTTCTCTTTAGTTTTTTTCTTGCAAGATGCAAAAGGAGTTTGACTGGCTTGAGTATAAGATAATGGAGGAAAATCTAAAAGGGCTTGAAATGTATTTGAAATGGAAATTTGAATAGTTTTCATTTCATAATCTTTAACTGATAAAGCCTTTGATGAACTTCCTTTGCTCAATTTTTAGGAAAATATCAACAAATAATAGTATTCAATTCTAGAATTTCCTCTTGCATGCATTTTTTGTAATGAGAAGCATTGCTCCCATGTTATTGAGCCAATATTCAATCATTTGATATCTCTAAATATTTCTTCTTTTTAGAAAACATCTCTTTTTCAAGATTTGAACTGCTCTTGATGGTCGGAGGTATACTTGGTCATTTTTGAAAATGTCATAGGGCTAAATTCTTTTGACATCTCTATTCTCTTTGATATAGTGGACAACCTTTCTTTGTTGAAAAAGAACTTCTTTCTTTCATTGATTTGGGAATAATGTTGTCTTCTTATATGTTTAATAAAATAACCTTTTTAGTCCATGACCCTATAAAAATTCCCTTGCTAAAGAATCACGTAAAGAATTATTTTCTCCTTTTACAAATTCTATTTCAAAATCAAACATCGATAATATAGCTTGTCATCTACCAAATATTTGTTTTGATCTATATTTTCAACATCTTTTTTGTAAAATTTCTTTTGCCAATTTGCAATCAATTCTCAAAAGAAACTTTTTATTATATAAATCATCCGGAAATTTAGAAATGCGAAGTACTATAGACAAGATTTCCTTTTTAATGGTGGAGTAATTCTTTTGAGGACCAAACCATGTTCTTGAATGAAATCTAACTAATTGTTCTGAGTGATCTTCTAACTTTTGTTTTAATAAACCTCCATATCCTATCTCAGATGCATCTGTCTCTACTATCATAAATGCATGAGGATGAGGAATATCTAGGCATGGTAATGACCTAATTTTTTCTTTAAAATATCTAATCTTTTTGGTGTGTTCATCCGTTCAGGCTAGTGGATTCTTCTGGAGTTTCCCAAATAATATTGAACAATCTTTCCATAAATTTGGAAAAAAATCTGCTATATAATTCAAACACACTAAAAATCTTTGTAATTGAGTTTTATCCTTAATCTCATCTAGAAATTTGCCTGCAAGTTCTAAAGCTCTGTTAATAAGTTTTATAGTTTCTTTATTAATATCATGACCTAAAAATCTTATTTTTATTTGAAATAATTTCATTTTAGGGGTTGAGACCATAGTTATTAAACCCGGCCCGGTCCGGCGGTCGAACCGATCAAACCGGTGAACCGGGCATGAGACCGGGTTGGGTTTCAAATTGGATCGTTTAAGCAGTCAAACCGTTGACTGGTCAACGGACCGGCGGTTCGACCGGACTAAACCGGAAACCCGGCCGGTTTTGTCTAAGAACCAGGTTTCACCTCTAGTACATTGCAACAACGACACAACCGCTAGGCTACTTCACGAGATGGTGACAAGGTTGCTTACTTATAATATATAAACATTTTCAATTTTATCTTTCTTTTTCATTTCTCTAAAACAAATTTATTTGGAATCTTTTAATAAAAATTTATGACCCCCAAACTTGTGAAATGGACTTCAAAAATAACATATAACATAATTTATTTTAAAAACATATATTATTTTTAATAATTTTTTGCACTTAAAATTTATAAATAAGTTAGATAATTAAACTAAACATAGATAAAATTTTATACTTGAAATTTGGTGTATTACTAAATAACTTTATATTTTATTGATTCTTATATGAATTAATTTTTTTATAGCAAATTAAATTATATGAGCATTTGCTATGACATTATTTATTATAATTTATGTCATATATCCTATATCAACATTTATAATATATAATATTTAAATACATGTAGTGACCCACTGGTTCAACCACTCACCCACCGGTTGAACCAGTAACCCGTTGACCCACCTCCTTCACCGGTCTCCTCTCCGGGCCGAGTTTAATAACTATGGTTGAGACTACCAAATCATTTGTCTTTATAATTTTTAAGAAAGTATTTAAATGTTTAAAATGTTGATCTACTGATTCTAAAAATATTAATACATCATCTATATATGCTATTATAAATGAACTATATGGATTAAAATATCATTCATTATATTTCAAAATTCTGATGGAGTATTCTTTAAACCAAAAAGCATTATTTTTCACTCATAATGTCTAAAAGGAGTGGTGAAAGCCATTTTCTATCTGTCTTTTTCTACAATTATTATTTGCCAATACCCTGATTTTAAATCAAATTTTGAAAATATTTTTGCTCTAAATAATCTATTTAATAAATCTCTTCTATTAGGGATAGGGTACCTTATCCATCTTAATGTTTTATTTAAGGGTTTATAATTTATTACTAATCTAGGAATTCCTCTTTCTTTTTCAAGTTGATTCATTATGTAAAATGCAGCACAACTCCATGGTGATTTTGAATGAGTAATTAATCCCTTATCTAACAAAGTTTGTATTTCTTTTTTGCAATATTCTAATAATTCAAAATTCATTTGAATGGGTCTTTCTTTGGTAGGAATAGCTTTTTTTGAAAAATCCTTTTCATATGGCAATTTTACCATTTGTTATTCCTATTCCAAAATGCATTTGGTAGATCAGAACATACCTCAACTTTAATAGGTTCTTCTATTTCTAAAATTTTCTTTTGAATAATATCTTTTTTGAAGTTGTTCATCTATATGAATATATTTTTGTTCTTTTACATAATTTATTTGTTTTTAATAAATTGTATACGATTTACTGTTTTACAAATAGATGAGGATTGTAATCGTTTAAGTTTTCTTTGTTTCATTGGTGTCAAGAATTTAAATGAAATAGTCTCTCCCATTATTTTTGTATGAACTCCTTCAAAATCTACTGAAAATGGATAAATTTGAATAAGAAGAGGAGTGCCTAATATTATATCTAGAGCTATATTTTCTACTATAATAAAATAATGTTTTGTACAATAATCATTATTACATATAACAACTTTTGTAAATTTGTAAGTGACATGACAGGGTTCTCCATTTGTCACTAATAACTTTTCATTAGTTCTCTCACAATATTTGTTGGTATTAATCCTTCTTTAATGCAGTTTTAATCTGCTCCACTATCTAAAAAGGCTCTGAATGTTTCTTTAAAATTTTCTACTATGATTGCAACCACAATATACTATTATTGAAAAAAATTTTTACACCAAGGCAAGCCATTTAATTAATTTCACGACATAAAAGCTAGATTTAACAAAGAAAAACCTAAACCGCATGCTTTTTTTTTTTTTTTTAAATACCTAGCTCATGAATCCTAAAATAAGGAAAATGCATCCTATCAAGATTAACCATTATTGAAATCTTAATTGTTCTATTAATTGTAAATATTGTTCGTTATTAGGTTTATCTTTTGCTATAATTATTTCTTGGTCTTTTTGAGGATTTGAAGTTGAAGGTTTAGATGTTGAAGCTAATGTTAATTTTGTTTCTATTTCTAAGTCTTTCCTTTTTAATTCTAAAATTTCATTTTGTAGTTGTCTTACCTATTTCTTTAAATTATTTATTTCTTCTTGAAGATATTTTTGTAGTATATTTTCTAATATTAGTAATGGATGAACATTTATCTAGTAATTTTGAAATATTAAAAGGTTCTATTATCTATTGTAATATTTCTTCTTGAAGTATTAAATCTTTTAATCTAATTAAGTATTCTTTTTTAGCTTCTGGATCTGTTATTTTTTCTATCATATCTAGTAAAAATTCTTCATCTTCTTATTACATTTAAATATTTTGTAGGAGAAGTACAAGAAACTTCTTTTTTTTTTTGGCTAACCCCATACACGGGGAGGGACGCCAATTCTTATTTTATTAGATAAAGCACCATAGAATAGTGAGTTAGGGTAAAGAAAGTAACAAGATCCACCGCGGAAATAGAATTAAAAATAAAGAAAGAAATAAGGAGTACTACTCCCTTACAATAGAATGCCTAACAAAAGGGACGGACTGCCTGTCTAAAAAAAACCGCTAACCTGACCGTAGGCGAGAGAGATGCCTCAGAAGAGAAAAAGGTGTCCGACATGAAACTTAACGAAGGCTAATGCATCCGCTACTGAGTTTGCTTGCCGATAAACATGTCATACAGATAGCCCCAAATCTTCCAATAGAGACTTGATGCGCCTAATAATGTTACAAAGAGGCCAACGTGCTAAATGAATCAGAAGTACAAACTTCTGATCCATTTGAACTACTCAAATCATTATAATTATTTTCTGTTGAATAATTTTCTTCTTCATTTACTAATTGTGCCATTAATTTATCCTTAATTTCATTATCTTCAAAAAATTCATTAATTTTTTGTTTTAGCTTACATTAATTTGCCTTACAATCAAATTTTCCACATTTCCAACAAGTATTATTGAATTTAATCATTTTCTTTCCCTTTTTATAATATTTATCTTTACTTCCTTTGTTTGTGGAATTCTTATATTTTACATATTGAACAAGTAATGATACATACTAGTAGAGGTCTTGAATTTTGATGGACTTGGTTATACCATACTATATTGGAATAAATCGAGAAAAATGATAGACAATACCTAACCATCTTAATAAACAGTTAAATTTTATAATTAAGAAATGTAATTGACCGTAATTTTGGAGTACTCAAAACCTGTTTTCCAATTCTCAAATCAATGGCACTGTATCCTTTTCCAACACAACGGAATACTGTTATTGCATGTGTGGCCATCCACAATTATCTTCGAAGAAGTGGTGTCATGCATATTTGGTTTTGTGATTTTGAGAATGAAGAAATTGTGGTACAAAATGAGCAAAATGTTGAAGACAACACAGAAAATGTAGAACACGAATGAAGATCTCGACAAGCTGATCAAACTTTCATGATCAACTTACATGAGCAAATTAAAAATCAACATTTTTAGCATTTTAGATAAATTATATTTATAGCATTTGATAGACAAGCATTTTGTATTTTGTCAAATAAATTTGTTATATTGTAATTTTATTTTCATTTTTGGTTCATTCTTTTTCTAATAAATTATTCTTATTTTAAATAAAATTAAATCATATGTACTACAAGTCAAGTATACTAAAATATTATCATCATTTATAAATAAATCAACATAAGGAGAAATTTGTAAAATACAAGAAATTCGACATTCAGTTGTCTATAATTATCAAATAGATATAAAACATTCAGTGTTCAAATTCAGACAAAAGTTGTATTAGATTCACCACTTAACAATTCTGTGACTTAATGAATTTAGATTTTACATTTCAGATTTCAATTTTATCAAACGTATCCTTAGTCTCAAGCGATTGTAGAACAATAAAAATGAAAATCATAATTGATTGGAAATTAATAGTGCTATGATGACCAAATAATCAAATTTCTCTCATTATTCTTTTAATGAAAATAATCCATTGACCCAATTTCAATTGGAATATGTATATGTGTGAGAAAGAAAGAATGGAATACGTATTTGTATGAGTGTTAAAAATGTGCAAGTGCAAGTATATTTGCATGTGGAAGTGTGTGAAAATGGTGTTTATTTGTGTGTGTGTGTGTGTGTGAGAGAGAGAGAGAGAGAGAGAGCAATGACATGTAAAAAATAGTCTACTAGTATTTTTCCAGTAAAAGTGTATGAAAATGTGTGTACACAAATACAAATAACTAAAAGTTCAGAAGCAAATGAGAAAATATGTTGAGTCGTAGTTAAGTTTATAAGTTTTTTAAGTTGACCCAACCAGACCCAATCTATAGTTAACCCATTCAATAGTTGGGAGAATTGAACAATAATCCATTTGATCAAAATGCAAAACCCACCCAATAATAGCTCAACCCACACAATGACCACCCTTAATAGCAACCAAGTGGATCCAAAAGCTATTATCTCATTTAGAACATTTCAATTATCTTCTTTTACTCTTTGCTTAATGTGACTTTAATTGATTGATTCATAAATTTGTTAATGTTGCTAGAAGTTGAATAATCTTTCATGAGAAATCTACAGAGCAAATATTTTATTACAATTTAAGAACTATGTTTGTACTTGAATTGTACTAAATTTTCATGTAAATTACGTGATTTTGAGGTACCATTGTTCTTGTTAATTTTATTCAGATTTTAATTTGAAAGTCATTTTGAGTCCTTGGACTATTTTAAGGAGTAGAACCAAAACAAAGAATAACACTAGTTATATTCCACTTAGAAGAATCCATACTGAAAGCAAAAGACATTACTTTACGAGTTGACAATAAGATTAATGGAAATACCAACTCTAGCATTGCTTGATAAATCTCAAGATTATTCACTTCAAACAGCACTCTCTGACTAAGCACATATGAAGATCATGCTCTCACAAACTACAAAGCCCAATGTCCAGAGGCAATATGTATAAGATAATACCGCAAACAACCAAAACAAAAAAGAAACATGGAATTTTGGACACAAACAATTCCTTGATAAGTCGTACATAAAACCTATAATAGTCTAAGATATCCAAATCCCAGAAAAAGGAGAACAAATAATTAGTTGTTCATATACTTTTTCCCAGGAAGGTCACTGGTGCTTGGTGATCCTTTGAGCCATTTAAGCTTCTGTCTAACTAGGGGAAGATCACTATGTAAGCCAAATACTTACATGAACTAGGTCTATGGACATGAAGTATGAAAAAGGAAGAGACCTCTGGAGGTAAAATAGCCAATGCAGAAAGAGATTTCTTCTACTTTGTCACTGAACCAGCATGAGATTCCCAAGGCCACAGATCTGCCATGCAGATCATTGCGTCATTTGTAACTCCATTCTTAAGATCGCCATTGAAGTTGTCAACATTTCCCATTCGAGCTGCAGAATTTTGTACTGAAACTCCCACATCAGGATATGTAGGATCAACCCCACGGACTGTGACAATTGTAGAGACATTCTCCCCTCGGCACATGTTGGCATTGTTGAGAGACTCTGGAGTGCTTAAATAGTTTTGAAGAAGATGGCTTAGACTGGAGGTCAGTGAACCCCGTGTGACCATGTCTTCAGCCAGCTTTACCTGAAATAGAGTGTGAACTACATGCTTCAATTCCATTTTACTCTAAGAAGCCAAGGTTCAGCGTTAAGTGAATGATGGAAGGGAAGATTATCAAAACAGATTCAAATGACATAATAACAGAAAAGCCAAGGGAAATAACTGTGATTGATATCCAACATTATCCAACATTTCACTTCCTGTTCTTTCCCCAAGTCATCCACCAGTGAACAATGTTCAGCTTACTATTCTGATTCACATGAAATAGATAATTAATGACTCTTATGTACATCCATTAGCCTACCCTGCTGTTTTGCAGGATTGTTACAGTGAAGCAGGCAAGCCACCACAATTAGCGGGCTGGTGGGAATCGAAATGAGTGTTAACATTAATCATGATAAATCCCTCCCTTCCCTGCTTCTTGAAAATTCTATCCATCAAAGAGGCCCTCTTGGATATAATAAACATGCTCACAGTACACAGACACCCCTGCTTTCAGTGTTTTCAGAAATCCAGAGGACCTTGGTAGTGGGAACTGGGAAGGAATTTTCCACTACTTAATTTTAATCAAAGCAAATGAAAGAGGTAAAAATCTGGTACGCCCCTTCCTTTCCTCTATTTTGTTGTGCAGTTCGACATGGCACTTTTACATCAATTAATCATTTCATTCCAAAACTACTTTAAATTTTTCACAGAAGAATAGCCATCGCAGACAATTATATTAATACCTTGGCTCTAAAAGCCTCCACATCAGATTTAAGCACTCGATTATTTGTGGATGCATCTTTAAACTGTTGACTAGCATCTGCAAGTTGCTTGAACAAGGAGCCATTCTCTCCTCGTAGTTGCTCAACCTGAAATTAAAAAATTAATATGTCAAAAGCACTAAAAGCAGCCCAAGAACTGTTACTCAATTGCAATTTCTTTGGTTGCAGTGAAGCGACCACATCAAATTTGAAGAGACCACAATTATTGACCTAATAAATGCTTTGGGATGCAATATACCTGCTGCTCAAGATCCGCTAAATGAGCTTGCTTTCTTCTTCTGGAACGTCTAGCAGACTCCCTATTCGAAACCATCCTAAAGCATAAACCAAAGGTTCAGGCAAGCAGCAGGAGTAACTAGCATATCTGGTAAACATTCCAACAGTTATGCTCTTCTTTATACCTTTTGATACGCTTCAGATCCATAGGATCAGTGCTTTCCTCACATTGACCAGCTTCAGTCTCTACTTCATCATCATCTGATTGCTCAGGTGAAGAACCACTAGTTGCAACCATGGCTCTTTTATCTTTTCCTTTTGACTTAGTGGCAGATGTTGGACTGCCAACTGATAAAATATTATCATGGTAATTCACCCAGTAGAGCATTATTTAAAAGCAATCTGATGGTAAACCTAATTCAGTAAGATAAGCAGAATTTTCATCTGCAGAACGAAGCCAACACAAGTTAATAACCTTTGCTCTACAATTTTTTGATTGAAAAATAGGATTTTCTTTTCACATTTATGGAATTAGTGTCTTTTCCCAGACAATCTGTTGATTGGATTAGAAATGGAGTTTGCACTGCCAAATTTTCATTAAATATAAATGGTGCCCTATTTGGATATTTCTCCAGTGAGAGGGGTTTAAGGCAAGGGGATCTCATCTCCCGTTACCTTTCTCTTCTTGCTATGGAGGTACTGTCTATCACGATAATTTATGCAGCTCACAGTCCTACTTTTGAATATTATCCGATACATAACATATTGGTATCCACATATTATATTTTGAGATGACCTATTTCCGCTGTCAGCTGTAAATGTTTCCCATGTTAGTGCTATGTATGATCTTTTACATGAGTTTGCAGAAATGTATAGCTTACATCCTAATCTGAGC
>NW_020861819.1:0-46594 GCF_003713205.1 Coffea eugenioides
AACATTGGTATGAACTGTTTCTTCTGTACTCTTTTTATCCCCCTGCTGATGCTCTACCCCTTGTTCCATCCATTCTTTGTGCGCACGTTCTACTATTCTCAATGGTGCTAATCTAATTGAGTTCTCATATTCCCTCTTGTTCCTATCTTTCCATACCTGCCATAATATATTTGCTGTCAGGCCAATATGCTCCTTCCCTTCCTGTCTAGTTCTTGCTTCTGTAATTCTCATCCACCATCTCTTAAAATCACCCCTCTGATCATTTGCTCCATCCCACTGAATGGGGGCTGATTTCCATACTTCCAGTGCATGTGGACAGTTGAGTAACATATGTCCTATGGTTTCTGGAGCCTCACCACAGGTTGAGCAGATAGGGTCCCCTACTCCTGTTCGCTTTCTCACTGCCTCCCTGACTGGTACTGCTCGTTTAATACACTTCCAGATGAAGTGCTTGATTTTATGCTTAATGTTGAGCTTCCATAACATATTCCACACCTGAACCATTTGCTAGCTTCCTTCTGAGATGCTTGTTCCAGCTCCCTCCTGGTTGCACCTTCTTCTGCTCATGCCTTTCTCCATCAACAATTTGTATCCTGAGTCGACTGTGTATTCCCCTCCAGCTTTTGGTTTCCAGTAGAAACTATCTTCCCTCCCTGATAAGCTTAGAGGGATGCGGAGAATCTACTCAGCATCTTCTTTGTTGAAATTTCTGAAGATAACATTCATGTTCCATCTCTGCTGGCAGATTAGCTCATCAACCATCTTTAGCTCACAGTTACTTGTTCTGCATGTTGAAAGCTTCCCCGTGGGTGTTTCTGGTAACCATTTATGGTCCCAGATTTTCGTGTTCCTACCATTTTCAATCCTCCTAATCAGTCCTTCCTCTATTAAGCTCCTTGCTCCCAGTAATCCTTGCCAAATCCATGATGCATTTTTAGGGAGGGTGCATTGTAGTATGGATTCCTGAGGGAAATACTTGGATTTTAAAACCTTACTGACCAGAAGATTTGGGCTGGTTAATATCCTCCATAACTGCTTACCCAGACGTGCTTTGTTGAAGGCTTCCAGATCCTTAAACCCAAGGCCGCCTATGTTCTTGTGTACTGCCATTTTGTCCCAAGAGATCCAGTGCATTTTGTTCCTTCCCTCAGATCCACCCCACCAGAAATTGGACATCATGGTGCTAATGTCTTTGTAGAGTGATCTAGGCAGCTTAAAACAGGACATAACGTACGTAGGCATGGCCATTGCAACTGCCTTCAACATGACCTCTTTTCCAGCTAAGCTCAGAAATTTATTCTTCCAATTCTGAAGCCTGCACCTTGGCAGATCACTCCTCTTTGTACATCTTCCAGATTTTTACTAAAGAAAACTGCAGATTTGTCAAAGTTGATCAGCTGTCCTGAGGCTGCTTCATAGACTTTTAGGACTTTCATTATTTCAGCCGCCTCTTCCTTATTTGCTTGACAAAAGATGAGCGAATCATCAGCAAAGAAAAGATGGGTAAGTTGAGGACCTTGCCTGCTGATTTTCAAGCCTGTGATCCTCTTGCTTTCTTCAGCTTGCCTTAACAGATTGGAGAATCCCTCAGAACATATTAAGAACAGGTATGGTGACAATGGATCTCCTTGACGAATACCTCTCCCTGGTGAGACAAAACCTTTCACTTCTCCATTACAATTGAAGGAATAATTGACTGTTGTTAGGCAGCCAGTTATCCATTCAATCCATTTAGTACAGAAACCCATTTTGCTCATCATTGCCAGCAAAAAATGCCACTCCACCTATCATAAGCTTTTGCCATGTCAAACTTAATAGCCATGTATCCATCTTTCCCTTGTCTTTTGTTTTTCAGGTAATGCATGTATTCATGAGCAATCATTACATTATCTAGGATTTGTCTTCCTGGGATAAAGGTCTTGCTAATGCATTTGTGCAGGACTACCTTCAGTCTATTAGCCAAGATTTTTGAAATAATTTTGTAAAGCACACTACAAAGACTGATAGGCATGAAATGCTTTAAACTGATAGGATTCTGGATTTTGGGGATAAGGGATATAACTGTATGGTTGATGGATTTAAGCATGAAGCCTGATGTGAAAAAAGCTTGGATCGCTGGGATAATGTCTTTTTGATGGTGCTCCAAAATCTCTGGAAAAATAGAGGAGTCATCCCATCTTGTCCTGGAGCTTTTTCAGAATTCATGGAAAAAAGAGCATCATGAATTTCTTTTTCCTCAACTACCTTAGTCAGATTATTATTCATGTCCTGAGTTATGGAGTTAGGAATTCCATCTAGAATTTCAGACATGTCACCTCTCCCACCACTACTAAAAAGATCCTTAAAGTAATCAGAAATTTCCTTCACAACCTCATCCTCGTTACTAGTCCAAGAACTATCATTTCGCTACAAGTTTCTGATTCTATTCTTCACTCTTCTACCCTTGACATAGGTGTGAAAAAACTTGGTATTTTTATCCCCCTCCCTAAGCCAACTAATTCTCGATTTTTGTCTCCAAAAGTGCTCTTCCTCCTTATATGCAATGCTCAGCTTATCTTTGATGTCATTCAGATTTTGCCTCCTATTAGCAGACTCCGAAATCCTGGCTTCCTCCAACTCTTTCTTAAGATCATGAATTTTACTCCTTGAGTTGGCTTGGAAAGAATTCCTCCATTTCAAGAGTTCAATTCTGCAATTTCTGATCTTTTTTGTAATTTTGAACATCCTATAGCCTTGCTCCTCTTTTTTCCATGCACTCTCAATCACTTGTTGCACCCCTTCCCTTTGTAGCCACCTCTTGTCAAAATAAAACCTTTTCTTGTGCCTGTCAGTTGCAGGTATGGTGTTTATCATCAGCATGGAGTGATCAGAAGCCAATGTGGTCAAGTGCTGGCATCTTGCCTTCTCAAAAACTTGGAACCAATCCACACTACAAAGGCCTCTATCAGGCCTTTGCCTAATACCCTGAATCAAAGGCCACACTGCAAAGACATCGAAAGAACAAGTGATTAGCGGATTTTCGTGGTGTTGGAGGAAACTTCTGTATCTTAGGCCACTAGCTCAGCTGTTGAAGCATCAATTGCAGGTACAAGCAGCACCTTTTTCTGGTGTGATAATTGGCATACACAAGGTCCTTTGTATTTGAAATACCCTGAATCTCTGCTTAAGAGCCCATGCCTATGTCCTTGCTCTAAAGTTATAAAATCGTGAATAATGGATGCTTGGCTTGGCCCAAATTAGAAGAATTAATTTTTGGTGTTTGAATTTCAACAAGTCACTCCAGAAAGTATGTTGCAACAAGTATATATGTCAAACCATGTTAAATGGAATGCCTTCTCTGGGAAGTCAGACATGCAAGAAAATTTATCAACAAGGGAACAAAGTGCAATGGTTTCAGCCGGTGTGGAGTGCACGATGCATTCCTAAGTATGTGTTTATAATGTGATTAATGGTGCAGGAAAAAAGCTGATGATGAAAGATAGGTTGCTGAGTTGTGGTATTGCAAATATCTCATCTAGATGTGTATTGTGTGATTTGGTAGATGAAAGCTTGGGATATTTATTCTTTGATTGTGCATTTCCTAGATGTGTATGAGATACGGTGCTTCTCATACAGAGGTTTTTTTACCATGGAGTCAAGAAATGGAACAGTGGTGCAATCATTTGGGTGGGAAATCTTTTGGTGCAAAACTCAGAAGATTGATGCTAGCTGTCATTATGTGGCATCTGTGGCAAGAGAAAAATAGGAGAGTATTTCAACATACTATTGCAACTTGAAAGCACTGGTAGAGTGCTTCATGTCATTGGCAAAGTTATTCAGAACTGTGCGGTGTCTTGGCCGAAAGCTCCACGTACTCAGTAGAATTGGCAGCTGGTGATGGAGTGGGGATTACCACAGGACTGCTTACTTTCATTGAAGTGGTAGGATTTTTCCACTGTAAAGCTTACTTTCATGATCAATAAAAGTGCTCATTTTGGTCAAAAAAAAAAGGGGGGGAAGGAGATCAGCAGATTCACGAGCCTGACCACAAAGTACAAACACCATCAACTGCCAGTTGATGGTAAGACTACAGCAGATTGTTGTTAACAAGCTAACTAGTGATCAAATTCATGAACTTCAAAAAGATGTTTCTGATGTTGAAGTGCAGTTAGCACTATTCTCAATGCAACAAGGCAAGGCACCTAGACCAGATGGTTTTCCTGTGGAATTTTTTGTGAAGAATTGGGGTGTAGTGCAGGCTGACTTTATTAAAGCTGTGAAACATTGCTTTGGAAATGATAGTCTACATACTCGTCTGAATAGTACAATTATTTCTCTTATTCCAAAGGTTCCTAATCTATCTACTATGCATGAGTATAGACCTATATCTTGTTGCAATACTGTTTATAAGGTCTACTCTAAGATTTTGACAGAGAGGATGAAAAGAATACTACCAGAATTAATCAGTAATAGGCAAAATATTTTCTCAAAGGAAGGATGATCTCTGATAATATCCTATTAATGCACCACATTGTTATTGGCTATCATAAGAAAAATGGACAAGCTAATGTGCTGTGAAAGTAGACATGATGAAGGCTTATGACACTGTAAGGTGGGATTTCTTGTTTGCTGTTATGGAGTGTATGAATTTCCCTGAAAAATACATTCAATGGGTGAGGAAAGGTGTATGCATGGCTAGATTTTCATTAAACATGAATGGGGCTCTTGCTGGCTATTTTTCTAGTACTAGAGGTTTGAGACGGAGACCCCATTTCTCCATATCTCTTTCTTTTAGCAATGGAAGTCTTTTCTCTCTTGTTTGATGATGCCACTAGGATACCTGAATTCCAGTTTCATCCTAAATATCAAGCCCTTGAAGTTTCTCATCTCATATTTGCAGATGATTTATTTCTTCTATCAACTGCGAAATCCAGATCTATGAATGTAATGAATTCAGTTCTTTTGGAATTTACTGCTTTGTCTAGCTTATCACCAAATCTACATAAAAGTGAGATTCTCTTATTAGGGGTTAGTGACGAGGAAGGAATGGAATTGTGCAAGATTCTGGCGATGAAGAGAGGATATTTACCAATCAAATATTTGGGAGTACCTTTGCTAAGCACAAAGCTTTCATTGAAAGACTGCTTTCCTATTATTGAGAAGATAAAAAAAGAAAATTATGTGGTGGAGCCCAAAAACTTTGACTTCTGCTGGTAGGCTTCAGCTGGTAAAGTCAGTACTGCTGAGTATGCAACTATACTGGAGTAGTGTATTCTTATTACGGTATTACCTCGAGCTGTCATAAAGAATATTGAAGCCATGCTCGCTGCATTCTTGTGGAAAGGTGAGACCTCTGCTAAACATGGAGGAAATAAGCAAACCCGCTCAACAAGGTGGATTAGGAGTACCTGATTTCGGACGTAGTATGCAGGAAAGAATCACTTTGGATCAATTGGATTCATAGTGTGAAGCTCAAACATCAATGGTTCTGGGTTATTCCTATTACTCAGTCATGTTCTTGGTTTTGGCGAAAGTTACTTCGACTTAGGCCTCTAGTGCATCCTTATATTATTTCAAAGATCAATAATGGTGAGAACACCTTTCTCTGGTATGATAACTGGCACCCTAGAGTACCTTAGTTGACAGCCTATGGTCCTGATATAATAAGACAGTTTGGAAGCGAGCTACAAGCTAGAGACTCTTCTATTATAGAAAATGGCGAGTGAAAGATTCCCACAGGTAGAAGGAGAACAGCTGATATTGAGGATTTTGTACAGCTCCTCCCATCTGGACAATCCTTGAATGTTAACATCCAAGACTCGGCAAGATGGTTGGCTAGTAAGAATGGTACCTTTTCTATTAAATCTGCAGCTGAATTGTTAGACCCTCAATATGTTGAAGTTCACTGGCACCACCTTGCTTGGTTCAAAAAGTGCATTCCAAAGTACTCGTTTATCCTGTGGCTGCTTTTGAAGAATAGGTTAAGCACATCGTTTGTTTCTTGCAACATCGTCTTACAAAAATTTCCGGCTATCAACTCAATTCCGTACCTTCAAACAGATCGGCACGGAGAAAAGAGCATAACGAGGCCCTTAACTGGTAAATAAAGCTTTAATCCAATGAACGCGTTATCTCCAGAAGTTTCTCTTATCTGTGATATCATTGGAGGAAGTTAATTTTAAGAATTAGTAAAATTCACCTTTATATTTATTTGTTTCACAAAGATCTTATTTTATTGTAACAATCTTTTTAAAATATCCTGAAAAATTCAACTACGATTTTGACAGGTAATTTATCTTTTCTTTCTTTCATAACTATCAAACATATTCTCACTGTTCACATACGAATTTATATGCATAACTTTTTCAAACTCATATCTTTATGATGAACTTTTAATTGTATTTTTAAAAAATTCATATGATATACAAACGTATAATATCTTGTATTATATTTGTCCCATATAATACTGAGTCTCTTCCTAAGTATGAACAATACAAAATATGGATTAATTATCTATACATTGATAGTGCATGCACCGATAATTTTGGATAAATGACAACTATATAAAATTTAAATTTGAAATTCAACTTTTATATATATGTCATGAATCTAATTGTGATAATATATACACCTTTAGTTTATATAAAATTTACTCACAAAGTATTGGTTCATTTGTTAGAACAAACTATCTAGTAACTGTTCTTACCAGTTTAATATATTATTTGGTACGTGGGCTCTTGGGTCAAGGGAATATTAAGTTAGTTTTATTTTAGGGGGAAAGCCAATTATAATAGCTAGTTGGGGGTTTTGGAGAGTTTCTCTAGGCATTGTATAGCAGCTTGGGCGCGTCACAATCCAATTTAAAAAAAATATTTTAATTACAAGTTTATTTTCCTTTACTTTTATTAACACCCAAAGTTGTAACCATGTCCTATTATTCATTTAGACATTTGTACCTTAACCTTTTATGATTTTCCTTAAAAAAAAAATTTTATGACTTAAGTGATATTCTGCGGTTGAAAAATTGTAAGATATTAAAGAAACAATTTATAAGAAATCATAATGAGGGGTGTAAAATGCCAAATAAAGCTCTATTTATGCGTATTCCACATCTAAAAAATCCATAATGATAGATTACAACCCAATTGTTGGGTGCAACCCGTCCAAACATTTGAATTTATTAGGGTGAAAAGTAAAAAAGGGTAATAAACCCCGGGGGGGAGGGGGAGGGGGAGGGGTGAATGATATTTGACTTGTTGAATAATGGTGCATGGTGTGCACCTAAGCATATAAATTAGTAGGGTCTAGTTTGGGTTCTTTTGATTCAAATCCAAATTTATTAAATTTAGTTAAATCCCCATTCTTATGGGTCTAAAAATATAAATCCAAATCCGACACTCATGGGTTTGAATATTCAATGGGCGTCCATGAATATTTTTCTGAACATACAATAAAAAATTAAAGTAAAAATATTTTAAAAATATATAGAGTTAAAAAATAACATAAATACCATCCCATTTTTATTTTCAAATAATAAAATTAACATTCAAAATGTTGAATGCAATATTATGTACTCAAAAAAAGAACTATTATTAACTAAAGATAATTATTTTCAAAGTTTAATCTGCATCTTTCATTCAATCTTTTATTTATTTACTTTTGCTATTATGTATATATATAGACTTATGACTCTCTTATAGGGTCTAAATCCCCACTCAAGGGGCCAAAATTGAAATTGCGGTATGAAGTGGGAGAATACGTCACAAGTAGTCCATTGGCTCGACTGTCTAAGCAAATCTGCGTCCTACTTAACCCAAAACTTGGAATAATTCTCTCAGGTCCTAATCAAATAATTGACAGGCCTTAGCGTTCAAACAACAACAACCATACTTGGCTCATTAAAACGACAATTGTGATAAAGCGACGGTAATCTGCAGGCCGATCTTTTCTTGGACAACAGGAGCAGCAAGTTGCACAAGAAGCCGAATTCCACGGAATCTTGTAGAACTTCAGGGACTAGCTTATCAAAAGGATTGATGGATTATCTCCTGTTTCAGACAAAAAAGAAAAAAAAAAAACCCAAAAACAGATGCCTGCGTCCAATTGTTTCCTTCTCGCCAATCACTCAATTGTCCTCTCCCAACCACCCTCTTCAAATATTGTGAATAATCTTTGTCTCAATCACATTGTCTTATAAATAACCAATTTTTATTTTTATTTTTATACATCCCTCCTACTGAGCAATTACTTTAGAACTATTTATGCTCAAAGTTAAATACTACTTGGATATGAAACAACTTTAAAAAATTGAAAACTAGAAAACTCAAAATGATATTTCTCTTTGTATAATAATGATATCAATTTAGGATTAGTACTATCATATGAAAGTTACAAACACATGCAAAAGTTTCTCAATCATTACTTCGCATCGCTTAGGATTTTAAAATTTTGCAAAAGTGCTAAAACTCAGCGGTAGAAGTATCTTAAATATAGATATAAGAAAATAGAATAATAATAAATTTGATTAAATTAGTGGCAAAAAGTGTCCTGTAACTTTTAAAGTCATAGAGTTTGTAAATTTTTATTTTTCATGATTTTAAGGATACAATGTTGCCTACTCGCCATAGGTTTTGATTCTACCAAAGATAAGTCCTTAAGATAGAGCTTCTCGATGTGAAATTCTGATAATGGACGGTGCTAATGCTGCCACAGAATAAATTAGGAGTTTGTAACATTCATAGTTTTCGTCATTTCAATCATTTTAAGGGTACAATAAGTGTGTTTGGATAGTAAATTATTTGGGATAATTTTTTTTTTAAAAATACTATAACACTTTTATTGATATAGTGTGTGTAAAATAAAAAGACAGTTTAAAAAATATATTTATTGTTAGGAAATTGGCTTAATTTCTTTTAGGTAGGTTTTTTATTTTATGTGGACTAATTGATTTTAGTTACTTGAAGTAGTAGCAAAAGAATTTCTCATTTTGTTTAGAATTAGAAGTTATTTCCTATTCTGTACAAGTTTAGGAATTAGAATTGATTTCCTATTATTATTTGGATTTTGGCTAAATAATGTTATCTATAAATAGGTGGGTTGACATACTACACAAGAGATACACAAGAACATACAAGAGACGACATGTAACCTTATACATGGGGTGTGAGAGGGTTCTTGGGAGATGAGATATGGTATATGACAGGTGTCGAGCCTGTGCAATAATAAATACCTACTCGAGAAAAATGAATTTTCTGTGTATAGTAGTGAGTAGGGTCGAATCCACAGGGACTGGGAAAAATTCGATTCTTTTCAAGTTCGGGACACGGGGGATTTTTATCAGAAATAAACTAAAAATAATTAAACAATTTAACTAAAAATAATTAATTAATTAATACAAATTTAAATAGCAATCAAATAAATAATAAGTAAATTCTAGCCAAGGATACAACTACGCAGACACAGTCCATTCATCTTATCATTGATGCAAAGAAGGTTCACTTAATTTTATTAATAGGCTAGTTATAGTCGCCGAAAAACTCTAACGACCAGCTTTTCCTTAATTTATTGATAACCAAGGTACGACCGTTGATTACCTCTAACCAGGAAATACTCCTAGGTACGACCGTAGGAATTAATTTCCTAATTGCATTAAAAACTAGAAAAGCCTAACCCAAATTAATAACACGCTACGAGGGTTATTTAAATCAGATTGCATGTTCTCCTAGTATGTGAAAATACTAGTTGTCACTAATATTAACCGACTAAACAATTACGGATTTAATTGATTAATTTGACAGGAGATTAATAAGTCAAATTGCACATCGGGCCCTTGATATCCAACTAACAAAATAATCCCATGGAAATTAAAATAGAAAACATGCAAATATTAACAAATTAAGGAACACGTAAAATTAATTAGATCTCACAGATATTTGGGACTGCGTCTTCGCGTTGATCCTTGACTAGATGAGAAAATTAGCCACGCCTCATAAGAAAATTCCCACGCAATTTAATTGAACTCAAAGACATTTATCTCTTACTAATAATTGAAAATAAGAATTGTATTCTCAGTAGTCTAATACAATAAAAATAGTTTCATGGAAGAGACGGAAGAAAACAAGACACGCAAGAAATCTTCACCCCAAAACTAAAACTTCTCTGCCTAGACGGAAGAGAAGAAGAAAAACTGACTCTGGCCAAATGTGCGGCTTCCCCCATAAAACACACCAATTCCAAACTTCACTCTACGCTGACCAAAGAAAACATTCCTTTCCCTACCTAATCAACTCCACCGAAAACAAAAGCAAAGGCTACTTTCCACAAAGGCACCGTGAATCAAGAAAGGAAATGGTCTTTACACAATGGTCAAGTCTTCGCGGTCCCCACCTAATTGAGATGTTGGCCAGCCCAATTGAATTCCCAAATGCAATTCCATTCTTTCTCGTTGGTTTGCACCAGAATTGTGTAAAGCTTCACAATAATCTTCTCAAGAGGTTTCTGCTCCAATTTCTGAAATTATATCCAAATACCAAATATAAATATATATTGACAATTAAAGCAAATTAAAGCAATATTTGGCAAGGATAAAAAGGAATATTAACAATAAAATTACTAACAATTAACACCTTATCAGTATATAAGGGTTAGACTTTGGTTTAAATTGTATTATTATATAGAGTTTTCCTCTCATAATAAATAATGGGTTTCTCTCCATGGACATAGGCTCAATGGTGGAACCGAAACACGTTAAATATTGTGTGTCATCTATTTTTCATACTTGTGACTTATCTATCATTAAATTATTGTGTACTTGATATCTCAATGGTTGTTTGTTTCGCGTTTGGATCCTAACATTTATGATAAGGCCATATCCCACTACTCACATATCGGTATTGTCATCAATTATTATCCAAAAAAAAGAACACAATTTTTGTTCAAATCCACCATGCAACTCAAACTCAAGCTCAACGAAGTCAAAATATTCGAGTTCACTTCTTTCTGATCAAATTTCCATCAAACAAAAACCATCATATCTTACTTCCGGCCAGAAGATGGAGATACTGATTGCTTTAATTTCAGCACTTCTAATTATCGTCCTAAGCGTTCTCCAAACGAACAGGAGGAGATCATCAAGACCAAAAAATCCTCCACCTCCTCAATTGGAAGGTGATTTGAAGTCTGATTGAGATGAAATTTTACACACGCGATCCTCTCATCAAGTTCTACTCATCTACCAGTTCAGATTTCAGATTTTCTTTTCGTTTGGTAACACCTTTCCAAACCCACTTCTTTGACCTATAGTTTTTTGGGGGTGATTTTGTAGTAATTTTGCTTGATTGGAATTGGTGATATTATTGTCATCCGAATATTTCGGGTAGACCTGTGTATTCCCATTGTTGTGATAGTGGAGATTTTTTACTGGACTAGGTCCTGTGATTTTTTTCAATTTGGGTTTTTCATGTAAAATTCTTGGTGTCATGTGCCTTTATTTTTCTTGCATTTTATTATCACTATTGGTATTATTACTTGATGATTTGATTTATTTCTATTTTAACTGGTATTTGGAGAAAGAGAAATTTGTCCTGGGCTAATTCTGATATTGTATGTCTGTATTGGTACCCCTTTTCCAACAAGTGGTATCAGAACAATCAGGTTAGACTGCTCATTTGTACTGGTTACAAATGGATGATTCGGATAGTGGTTGCATGATAAAATTGAATGCTACTAATTATTCGATTTGGAAGTCTAGAATAGAAGACTACTTGTATTGTAGAGATTTGTTTGAACCTATTCTAGGGAATAAAGGCAGACCAAGTGATATGAGTGATGAAACTGTTGGCAATATTAGAAAATGGATTGGTCAAAGTATTTTTCAACATTTTGCTAATGACACCAGAGCTGATGTATTATGGAAAAAGCTTGAAAGTATGTATGAATGGAAGACCGATTTGAACAAGGCTAGTTGTCTGAAGTAGATTACTCAGATGAGATATAAAGATGAGGAAGATATGACTGAACACCTGAGTAATTTTCAGGGATTGATAAACCAGGTAACTACGTTAAATTTGAATTTGGATGATGAAGTGCAGGCTCTATTATTATTTAGTTCACTACCGGATAGTTAGGAAACCATGGTAGTCTCCGTCAATAATTCAGTTCCGAATGGTGTGTTGACCATGGCTATTGCAAAAGATGTCGTGATGAATGAAGAGTTCAGGAGAAAGGAACAAGAAATTGTCTATGAGTCCCAGAACCTGGTGACAGAAAAGAAAGAAAGAAGAGGGAGAAGCAAAAGTAGAGGACCCCACAACAGGAATGACAAATTCAGAGGCAGGTCTGAGTCGCGAAAAAATATTGCATGCTATTATTGTAAGAACAATGGGCATTATATGAAAGAATGCAGAATCCTAAAATGGGAACAAGTTGAGAAAAAGGGTAAGGCGAAGGAAAAAGGTGATGAAGAGGCTATAGCAATTGTGGCAGCTCATGATGATATGTTTGTGTTCTGTGATGATGTTCAAGTGAATATTATTCATTATGACAGTGATTGGGTAGTTGATTCGGGTGCATCCTACCATGTTACTCCTCATAGACATTTCTTCTCAACCTACACAGAAGGAGATTTTGGATATGTTAAGATTGGAAATGAGGTCTCATGCAAAGTTGTTGGCATGGGAGACATATATTTGGATACAGATACCAAATGCCAACTGATATTAAGAAATGCTCGACATGTCCCTGATATTCATCTTAATCTTATCTCTACAGGAAAACTTGACGATGAGAGTTACCATAACTTGCAAGGTAGAGGCAAATGGAAACTCAGCAAAGAAAATCTCGTTGTTGCTCGAGAAAAGAAGCAGAGTACCCTCTACTTGATACAAGCCAAGTTGGGGAAGGGAGAAGTCAATGCAGTTCGTGATTCATCAATTGACCTTTGGCATGGCGACTTAGGCACATGGGTGCAAAAGGGATTCAGATACTTGTTCGCAAACAGCTCCTATCTGAAGTTAGAGGTAATGCACTTAAACCCTATGTTGACTGCATTTATGGGAAACAACATAGAGTTGCATTTCAAAATTTTCCTCCATCTAGAAAATTGAATCCGTTAGAATTGGTGCACACTGATGTTTGCTATATGAAAGATAAGTCTCTTGGTGGTGCTGCTTATTTTGTAACTTTTATTGATGACTTTGCTAGAAAGGTTTGGTGTTTTGCCTTGAAATCCAAAGATCAGATTTTGGATGTATTTAAAGATTTTCATAGCAAAGTTGAAAGAGAAACCGGCAAGCAGTTAAAGTGTATTCGTGCTGATAATGGTGGTGAGTACAGAGGACCATTTGAAATCTATTGTAAGTCTCGTGGGATCAGATTTGAGAAGACTGTACCAAAAACTCCTCAAGAGAATGGAGTAGTAGAGAGGATGAATAGATCCATTACTGAACGGGTCAGATGCATGCTCTCTAATGCTAAGTTACCAAAATCCTTTTGGGGTGAGGCAATGAGGACTGCAGTCGATTTGATTAATCTTTCTCCATCAGTTCCTCTAGATGGTGACATCCCAGAGAGAGTATGGACGAGAAAAATTATATCCTTTAAACATTTGAGAGTTTTTGGTTGTCGGGCATTTGTTCATATTCCTAAAGATGAGAGGTCAAAACTTGATGTAAAATCAAAACAATATATTTTCTTGAGTTATGGACATGAAGATTTGGTTATAGATTATATGATCCTATTGAAAAGCAGGTGATCAGGAGCAGAGATGTTGTCTTCTTTGAAGATCAAACCATTGAAGACATTGATAAAGGTGACAACTCAAAATATTCGAGAAAAATCTACTTTTCATCCTCAAACTTTGTGACGAAGACACATTTGGTCCCCAAACTTTTCGTCAGAACACATTGAGTACATGAATTAACGATTTTTGCCATATTTAGTCAATAAACGGGAATTTACTCAATTTGGACGGTGAAGACCACGTGGCCGTTAACAAATGTTCAAATATCAATTTATAACCAACACAAGTCAGACACAAGTCCACACTTGACTCTCTCTCTAACCCACCGCTTTTCTTCTCGAAATTTCCCCCTTTCCCACCAAGTTAATGAAGTGAAAAGCTGCTTGAGATTAGCAGAGTTAATGAAGTGATTCAACAAAGCTTTTTCAATCCAGTATATTTAATATAAATTAAATGATTCAGAGTAAAATACTCATAAATAGCTATTACTTTGTTCATGTAATAGAGAAAACCCATAAAAAGCTGATATGTTATGGACAATTTTTTTTTTTTTTTACTTTCACGTATTTAATTTATGTTAAATACAAAATCTACTAGTTTTTCTTTCGTAAAAATATTAGTATATCACTTTTTAAATTTTACTTACAAACATTTATGTATTTAACATAAATTATATGATTCAGAATAAAATACCTATAAATAGCTAGTACTTTATTCATATAATAGAAGAAACCCATAAAGAATTAGTAAAAAGTAGGTAATTTCTTTTTTTACTTTCACGTATTTAATTTATGTTAAATACAAAACCTACCAGTTTCCCTTTCGTAATAATATTAGTGTAACACTTTTTGAATTTCACTTATAAACATTTATATATTTAATATAAATTAAATGATTCAAAGTAAAATGCTCATAAATAACTAGTACTTTATTCATATAATAGAAGAAACTCATAAACAACTGGTATGTTATGGACAATTTTTTTTACTTTCAAATACTTCATTTATATTAAATACAAAACATGCTAGTTTTCCTTTTATAAAAATATTTGTGTAATGGTTTTTTGAATTTTATTTGCAAATATTTATGTATTTAACATAAATTAAATGATTCAGAATAAAATGCCCATAAAAACCTGGTACTTGGCTCATGTAATCGAGAAAAGCCATAAAGAGTTGGTACTTTACGGGATATTTCTTTTTTAAAAAAATATTTAATTTATGTTAAATAGATAATCTACTAGTTTTTTTCGTAAGAAATTACTGTAACACTTTTTGAATTTTACTTGAAAATATTTATATATTTATTATAAATTGAATGTTTGAGAGTAAAATGTCCATAAAAAACTAGTATTTTGAATAGGTAATGCCCATTAAGTAAGAACTTAAAATAATACCAAAATGGACAACTTGTTCAAGGAATTGTGTAATGTCGACAAAAAGCTGACTTGTGTTGGTTATAAATTGATATTTGGACATTGGTTAACAGCCACGTGGTCTTCACCGTTCAAATTGAGTAAATTTCCATTTTTTGACTAAATGTGGCAAAAAATCCTTAATTCATGTACTCAATGTGTTCTGACGAAAAGTTTGGGGACCAAATGTGTCTTTGTCACAAAGTTTGAGGATGAAAAGTGGATTTTTTCCCAAAATATTCAGATAATATTCCTGCTAGTTCAAATTCAGATCTAGATCCAATTCCAATACCTGTTGATTTTAATCAATGGGGAGCTGAGACAAAGCAGAGAGAGGATGTTAATGATGGTAATAATCCTACTGCTGATGAATCTGAGCATGAGGCGCCACCTACTCCATCACCTCCACCACAAGATGAGTTTAGGAGATCTACCAGAGAAAAGAGACCTTTTAGCAGATATAATCCTCATGTATATTTGCTGTTAATAGATGGAGAAAAGTCAGAGTCATACTGTGAGGCTTTAGAGCATGAGAACAAAGAAGATTAGTTGCGAGTCATGCAAGAGAAAATGATGTTCCTGCATGAGAATCATATTTATGATCTAGTGAAATTACCTAAAAGTAAGAGAGTTCTGAAGAACAAATGGGTTTACAGGCTGAAGACTCAAGAGCACAGCTCACAACCAAAGTACAAAGCAAGATTGGTTGTGAAGGGATTTAGTTAAAAGAAGAGTATAGATTTTAAAGAAATTTTCTCTCCTGTGGTAAAAATGTCATCAATTCGAGTTGTTTTTGGTATTGCAGCCGGTTTGAATTTGGAGATTGAACAACTTGATGTAAAGACAGCCTTCTTGCATGGCGACTTGGAAGAGGAGATCTACATGGAGCAACCAGAGGGCTTAAAAGGAAGTGGCAAGGAAAATCTTGTATGCCGTCTCAAGAAGAGTTTGTATGAGTTGAAACAGGCACCAAGACAGTAGTATAAGAAATTTGACTCATTCATGACAGACCATGAGTACCACAGGATTATATTTGATCACTGTGTTTATGTGAAAATTTTTTAAAATGGTGATTTTATTATTCTCCTGCTGCATGTTGATAACATGTTGATTGTTAGTCGTGATACTGTGAAGATTGACAGGCTGAAAAGAGAGTTAAATAAATCCTTTGCAATGAAGGATTTGGGTCCGGCTAGACAAATATTGGGACTGAAAATCTCACGAGACAGGCAAAATAGGAAGCTTTGGTTGTTTCAAGAAAAATACATTGAGAAAGTACTTAATAGGTTTAACATAAGCAAGGCTAAAGAAATCTCAACTCCACTTGCAGGTCACTTTAAACTGAACATTAAGTAGTGTCCTACAAGTGAAAAAAATAAAGAAAACATAAAGAAAGTTCCTTATGCCTTGACTGTAGTTTGATGTATGTCATGATTTGCACCAGACTAGATATTACTCATGCTTTTGGAGTAGTCAGTCGGTATCTCTCTAATTCTGGTAAGGAGCATTGGAATGCTGTTAAATGAATTCTCAGGTATCTCAAGGGAACTTTCAAATTGTGCTTATGTTTTGGCAATGGTAAACTATGTTAGATGGGTACACCGATGCAAATATTGCAGGTGATCTTGACAATAGAAAATTCATCTCTGGGTACTTGATGATTTTTGTAAGGGGAGCAGTATCATGGCAAAGTAAGTTACAGAAGTGTATCGCCCTTTCTAGTACAGAGGCAGAGTACATTGCAACCACTGAAACATGCAAGAAGACTCTTTAGTTGCAGAAATTTCTTCAAGAGTTAGGTATGAAACAAGATAAGTATAATCTTTATTGTGACAGTTAGAGTGCTATTCATTTGTGTAAGAACTCTACATTTCACTCTCGATCCAAACACATTGATGTGAGATATCATTGGATTCGAGAAGTACTGGATTCCAAGTTGTTGACACTTGAGAAGGTACATACAAATGATAATGGTGCTGACATGTTGATCAAGACATTGCCTAAGGAGAAAATCTTATTTTGCAGGCAAGAAGCAGGTTTGGTGGAACTTTCCAAATGAGCTGGACGGGGAGATTGTTGGGTTTGTGGGCCAAACCACAAAACCAAACACTTTTAGGTTCAAGTCAAGATTTGACTTAAAAGAAAAGTGAGTAGCCGTATGATGTATGCATTCTTTGGTCTTGATGTGAGAACAAAAGCTACAGCCACCACTTTGAGGAGAGAAACGAAGAGAGAGAAAGAGTGAGAGCCAGAGAGAGAAAATTCTGTGCAACTTTGAGGCCTCTGTTGGAAGGTGATTTGAAGTCCGATTGAGATGAAATTTTACACACGCGATCCTCTCGTCAAATTCTACTCATCTACAGGTTCAGATTTTAGATTTTCTTTTCGTTTGGTAACACCTTTCCAAATCCACTTCTTTGACAGTTATAGTTTTTTGGGGTGATTTTGTAGCAATTTCGCTTGATTGGAATTGGTGATATTATTGTCATCCGAATATTTCGGGTAGACTTGTGTATTTCCGTTATTGTGATAGTGGAGATTTTTGACTAGATTAGATCCTGTGATTTTTCCCAATTTGGATTTTTCACGTAAAATTCTTGGTGTCCTGTGCCTTTATTTTTCTTGCATTTTATTATCACTGTTGGTATTATTATTTGGTGATTTGATTTATTCTTATTTTAACTGGTATTTGGGGAAAGAGAAATTTGTCCTGGGCTAATTCTGATATTGTGTGCCTGTATCGGTACCCCTTTCCCAACATACCTTTGGCAACTTTCCAAAGTATATGGTCCTCTTATGTCTCTTAAGCTTGGATCCTTTCCACTGCTTGTGGTTTCATCCGCAAGAATGGCTGAAGAAGTTGTGAAAAACCATGACTCGACATTTTCTAGTCGCCCACTGCTCCTAGGTTCCCGAATGCTTTCTTACAACGGCTTGGATATCGCCTTCTCTCCATACAGCGAGCAATGGAGAGAGCTGAGAAAGATTTCTGTTCTTCATCTCTACAGCAACAGAAGGGTGCAGTCATTTCGTGGTACTCGTGAAGATGAAGTCTCTCGGATGATCAGAACTATATCCAAGGAAGCGTCTTCATCTCAAGTGACGAATTTGAGTAAGACTTTACTGTCACTTACAAGTACGCTTATCTGTAGAATTGCTTTCAGAAAGAGGTATGATGAGGAAGATCAACAAAGAAGACGATTCCATGATCTCCTCCAAGAAATGCAGGCCGCATTCGTGGGTTTCTTTTTCTCAGACTATATTCCTTCAATTGGTTGGCTTGATAGCCTCAATGGGATGCGTTCTCGACTTGAGAGGACTTGCAGTAAGTTAGATTCATTTCTTCAAGAACTCATCAATGAACACTTAAATCCAAATAGGCCAGAGTCCATGAACGGTGATATCATTGACATCATGCTTCAATTACGGCAAGAACAATCAACTTCCTTTGATCTAACGCTAGATCACATCAACGCAATGCTCATGGTGATTAATTACCTATTCAAAGGACCTACTCCTTTTTTGTTTGGTAATATCATTCAAAACACCCTTCACATTTTAACAAATAAATTGTTTTCGTCCTTCACTATTGAAATTATAAATTTAAGTCCCTTAGAAAATTAATTTGATAAAATTTAGTTCCAACCTAGGTTTTCGATGTTTTTTTTTACCTTGAATCCAGTATGTGACCCACACATTGTTATTTTTTTCGAAGCAAAAATGTTAGATCTCATTTGTAGTTAAATAAATGACTTAATCCATATTCACTTTTACATCTAAAAAAGTAGGATCTGATTTAATCTGTATTCATTTTTGCCATTAAAAAAGTGGAATCTAGCCTTCTTGTAAATATAACATAATTGCATGTGGGTCACACAGTGATTTTAGATTAAAAAGTGGTCGAAAATTTATATAAGGACCACAGTGATTTTAAAAAGTGGTCACATAGTGATTTTATATAAGGACCAAATATTATTAATTTGAATTTGTAAAAAATGTAAAATTAATATTTTAAAGGTGAAGGGCAAAGAAATTCATTTAACGAAATGTGGGAATGTTTTGAAATATTTTTCCATGTTGTTTTTCCTTTTAAGAATTTGGATCAATCCCATTTTGCTAATCTGTTTCGGTATATCATTGTAGGATGTATTTAGTGCAGGGTCGGATACTATTGCAGCTACAATAATGTGGGCAATGGCAGCACTGATGAAGAGCCCTGAAGCAATATTGAAGAAGGCACAAGCAGAGATTAGAGGTGCAGTTGGAAATAAAGATATAGTAAACGAAGATGATATTCAAAAGCTCCCTTATCTCAAGGCAATTGTCAAGGAGACCTTCAGATTGTATCCTCCAGCTCCACTTTCAGTTCCAAGACAGACACTAGCAAATTGCATTATAAATGGTCATGAAATCCAGTCCAATTCTATAGTTTACACAAATGTCTGGGCGAATGGAAGAGATCCCAAGGATTGGGAAAATCCAAATGAGTTTTTGCCTGAGAGATTCTTAAATATTAGTGTAGATATGAAAGGGAAAGACTTTCAACTGATACCATTTGGGGCTGGCCGAAGGGGCTGCCCTGGATATTCTCTGGGACTAGCAATGGTGGAAGTTGGACTTGCCAATCTTCTGTACTCTTTTGACTGGGAATTGCCTTCTGGGATCAAGAAAAAAGACATTGATACTGAAGTTTTACCGGGTCTTACAATGCTTAAGAAAAATGATCTGCTACTTGTCACAAAAAATGTGTATGCGCAGCAAGTGTCAAGTTCTGGCATCTAAATACTTGGGACCATATATTCTTTGCTGTGAAATTTCCTTTTGTTTCTTCCCTTCTTGTGTTTAGTTTGTTTTGTGAGTTGCTTCTAGTCATCTAATTATATTCTAGGGTCTGTTTGGAACCCAAGTTTTTTGTCTAGTTTTTGTTCTATAAATTTTTTAACAATAATCTCAAAAAATTCTCCAAAATTTTTTTAAATGCATACCTGAAATGGCCAATCACGTACAAAATTTTTTTTCCCTTCTTTCTTCTTCTTCCTCCCCACAACTCAATCTACCACCACCTCCAGGTCCTCCACCAATAGCCGCCACTCCACCGGTGCTAGCATCAAGGCTCGCTGACTTTTTTTTTTCCCTTTCTTTCCTTTCTCCCTCTCTCTCTTTCTCTCCTGCCTCTTACTCCTCCTCCCTCCCTCCCTCTTCCTCCTTTTTCCTCTTCCCTCTCCCCCCCCCCTCAAACCTTGTATGATGTGATACTCACTTGACGCGATCTGGACAACGAATCACCAACGGTTTAGCAGCGGAAATTTGACCCAAATCTAATCCCCGAGATAACGAACACTATTGATATTATCTCAACCCGTTACCTAATGAATTAGCGAACCAAACTATAGTAGAGGAACGCCACAACCAAGGAGTTACTCGATTGATAAGTTCGGGTGAATAACTTGAGAAGATTCTCAAGTATTCAAAGGAAACTCTCTTGCCAAAGAGAAAGTGAAAACTCACTAATTGTATTTAATAGTCAAAAACTGATCCCAAACAAAGAGGAAGTGGGGCTATTTATAGCCCTTACAAGCATTAACCCTAATCCAAAAGTTGACCAAACTACCCTACATACTTAAGAAAGATTTTGGACCTTACTTACTAACAAATGGGCCGCAATTAAACTATCTTAATTACCTAGACTTTTTAAAACGAGAAATAACCAAAATCAACGAGGAAAATCAAATAATCCTACTAAACTCAAGCATTCGTGCAATCAACTAGTCTTCACTTGAATCTTCCAATTCCCCATGTGCTTGAATGGGTCTTGGTCTTTATATTCTCATCATTGTATAAAAGTATAGGGAGATTATGTGGATAAATGTAAAAATCACAAGGGAGTAAAGTGAATATTTATACAAATTATAAGGGTGTTACATGGATATTAAGACTTTATCACATACTCTTTTAAAATGTGTTTGGTATAAATACTGTAATTGATTGTACATTATGTTTATTTTCTACTTTACAATTTACATAAAATCACGAGGGTTATGTGACCATTTTAAAACTTTAAGAGGTTTATCTAGTATTATGTAAAACCACACGAGGATAATAAGTAATTTATCCTATATGCCCGTTTGGAAGGTGAGTTTTTTTTGTGTTTGTCTAAAACTTTATTGTAGCTTACTATAGAAGTTTTTAAAAAATTTTTGAAGTGTGTTTTTTTTTAATATTTTGAAGTGTATAGTTTAAAAACTTTGAAAAGTTTTTTGAGATTACTGTAATTAAAGTTTTTAAAAAACTTGTAGCAGACAAACTTGGCAAAAAACTTGGCTTCCGTAAGAGATGGCCCTTTTAATATACGTAACTAGGTCCACGCCATCACCACAAATTGGCTTGATTTGATATGGGTACAAAAAATTAAGCCCAAGTTAAAATGGGCCGTACTTGGATAATGGTGGAAATGTTCAGCCTCGCATTTTCCGGAACCGGACAGTTCAGCCGTGCTATATACTACTACTTACTAGTTAAATTAAAAAAAAAAACTAGTCAATTGCAAGATCTTTGATTGATTGTCAATCATTTCCTCCTCTTTTTTCTTCTTATAAGGTTTAAAATCTCCATAGGAAAAAAAATAAAAAAATAAAAAAATGACTTCTTACTAAAAAATGGCTACGTTAATTAAGAAATTGTGATGCTGATTACAATAATTGTTGTATTAAGTTTCTGAAACTTGGTTTCTATTTACCATCTTATATTTTGGAAATATATTTCTGTTACAGAATGACAAGTTGACAACTATAAGTAAGTAAAAAGAAAAAATCAAATGAATTAGCCAAAGTGATGTGGCAAAATTTCAGATTGAATAACTTTCAGTGCCTTCAAAAACATAGCCCCTTGACCACTGGACTGTGTATATATCCCATTCAATTACTGGTGATGTAATCATGTAATACCGTCCATTCTTCACAGAGCTTATACATCATAAGTTTGATAATTTTATGAAACTCATGGGTCAATACATGATTGATTTGTCAAGAAACTAACCTGCCAAATCTAAATTGAAAATTATTACTCGAGATTGAAATTGAAGAAAGTATAAGTTGAAAACAAAGCAAAATGTTCATAAATGCTGAAGGACATATGAGCAAATTTACCCTATTCCAGTAAGGAAAATGGCAAAAAAATCCTTCACCTTATCTCTATGGTATAGTCTAACGTCCTCAATTCTAAGGGCAATTTGATTTTTTTTTTTTAGATAAATTGTTTAAGCAAAATGTGATGCAAAACCTTTGACTTACGATAGGCGAAGTCATGGAAGATGCAATTATTGGGGTTATAAAACCAAGCAATTCCAACATGCATTAGGCCAGTGCTGTACAAATTATTTCCAATCAACCTATTGTATAAAAATCCAAGGAGTATGCGGTTGGGATTCTTAATAATAAATAGGTAAGTAGTAAAGTTTAAAATTAGGGTTAATCACCAAAATTCAGGGGGTGGTTAGACCATGATCATGGGACAATTGACTTAAAAAAGTTCACTAGTCAACCCTTGAAATGAAACACATGGTACTTTGCAATTGATTATTCTTCTTACTTCTTACATAAGTAAAATTCAGGTGGGTGGTTAGACCATGATCATGGGACAATTGACTTAAAAAAGTTCACTAGTCAACCCTTGAAATGAAACACATGGTACTTTGCAATTGATTATTCTTCTTACTTCTTACATAAGTAGAATTTTGCCCGTGTCTTAGCACGATCTTTTTTATTTATTTATTGTGAATTTATACAAATATGAATAATTTAAATATAAAAATTAACAACAATCTTACATGTTCATTCATATTAACTTTAAAAGCTTAATGTATTCTAAATGTTCAATTATTTACTAATTTTTAAAAATTTGTTTACATACTTTCATCGTAATATAGTATACATCAAATAACGTACCCCATATTAAAACTTGGTGGATTTTCTTTTTTTTATAAATATTTTTTAGATAATTAAAATTTTGTATTTTATAAGATAATAATAATAAGGGAAAAGATGATGAATAATTTGAATATTAATCAACGATATGGTGGTGAAAGTAAGTAATTTATGAGATATATAAATTTTCAATAATTGTGATTTAGAAAAGATTTTACTATAGTTCTATGTAATAATTTGATAAAAGCAGATATTATTAAGATAAAATTAGTTATTTTTTAAAGTTATTTTAAAATTAGAGATAATTTTTAAATATATAATACAATCCAAATAGGATTCAATATAGGTAAAATCCAAGTGACCTATAACCCATTAATTCTGTTCAATTAAGCATGTCACGTAGGAATGAATAACAACTCTGATTAAAATAACTGCTCCAAGTGATATATATATATATATATATATATATATATATATATGAAAAAGTCTAAAGTAACGATTGTTATGGTAACGAAACTGTTTTTACCTGATATAATAGATAAAAACACTTTTAGCGACCATTTGATTACCTATTGGACTGGTCACCTAAATAAGATAGTACCTAAAAATTTGGTTAGTAAGTTTTACATAAAGAATAGTAAGTTAACTCGATAAATTAGTAACTTTTATGTCTCAAAAAGTAAATTGGAATAAATATGAAACTTACTTTTTTTTTTAAAATAATTACTATTTTATATCCGAAACTTACTTTTTGGAGAGTAAGTTTAGTTCAAGTAATAGTAAGTTTTTATAGATTAATAGTAAATATTGTTGATAGAATAGTAAATTTGGTTAGTGGTCAAAACCTACTAGTTTGTGGTATAAATTTGCTATTTTACTTAAAAAACTAATATGTAACAAGTATTAGGAAGTTTATTTGAAATAATGCTGAGATTTTTTATTAATGATTGAAACTTAGTATTATAGTTAGTAATTACTCGTAATGTAAATGTATGATACACAATTGTATGTATCATTTATAAATGTTATATGTTTTAAGCATTTTAAATATACTATGAAAACTATTTTTTTTTTTTGCACATGACCTTATAAAATATGTAAGAATAATTTGTCATATTATAAAATTTGAATTATTTTTGGATTTGTGAAAGGTTAGAAAGTTTGGATGACAATAACAACAAATCTTTCGAGTTATATATAGAATTGCACTTATCTATACATCACAATTTCCATATATTAATACCTATGAGTCTAATAAAATGATAAAGGTTTACTAAATTTATTTACTGGGTCACAAGTATAAAAGTTAAAGTTGTATTATAATAACAACAAATTTTTCGAGTTGTATATAAAATAGCACTTACTTATACATCACAATTTTCATATATTAATGCCTATGAATTTAATAAAATGGTAAAATTTTAATAAATTTATTTTCTGGGTCACAAGTATAAAAATAAAAGTTGTATTAACGTAGCATAATCTTTGAAAATTATAGTCAAATAACCCATATGTTAAGTGTCGCGCCCCATTTTTTCGCGAGAAAAATAAAAATAAAGGTAGGTATTATAAAAGATGTGATTTTATTAAAAAAAACAAGTGAACAAGGACCTAGAATGGGACTTAAAAAAATGCGACAATTTGGGTCCAAAATTTAGTCTAAAAGGGTTTTTAAGAAAAATAGGAGTCGCCACTTGGTATTGAGTTTTGGTGTACCAAGTCACCCAAAAATAAAGTAAAATAAAATAAAACCCTTTTTGACAACTCCAGGTCTTTGAAAACAAGAGAAAATGAATTCGGGAGTCACATTGAAGATCAACTCAAAAGTTCGATCAACTCAAACCTAAGGCACCCTTTCGACCTAGTCTAAGCTAGTTGCGAGGTTTAGTCAAAATTTTCCTAATCTAACCCTTAATTTTATCATATTTGGATGTTTCCTACATGGATGCAAATCTAAATTTAAAAATTTTGAAAGGGACAAAATGTTCATTCAAGGGTTTAATTGAACCAATCGCATTAATTGCGAAGGCCAAAATAATTCCTTGAAGGTGTCACGAGTATGCAAATGATGAAATTAAAAGAAAAGAAAAGAAATTAAATTATATACATAGATATAAGTGATCAAAGAAAAAGGGAATGCAACATAAAGGGTACGGGAGGCAAAAACTCGTGACATAATTATCTTATACATGGATTAATAGGGTATTTAAACTAAAAAGTTATAATCACCCATTTCCCATGTTTGAAAATAATTATCCTAACATTAACAAGCAAATGAACTAGCTTAAATGAGATACAATTCTAAATGCAATGATTAGCACCTATAGAGGGTAGGGGATAATATAATAGGGGATATCATATGAATGAGAAAAGATCCTAACAATAAAAATATGCATGAAAATGTAGTGAATAACACACAAAGATGAATCTAGCGCAAGACGGCCTAAAGGGTCTAGCATTGGACTAGCCCATTTCTAAAAATCTTTACTAGCGTTGGACTAGCAAGTAAGCGGAGGGAGAAGCCACAACTAGCGTTGGACTAGTGTGGTGACGTCATGCATTAACAATTCATAACGAAACAAATAAAGCATAAATTAAAACAAATAAACACATAAGAGCACGTAGCACATAACACGTAAACATAATATCTAGATGCCAAAATCCTAAGAAAAGCGGATAAAACACATAACACATAAGCCACATAAACACGCAACCTATCTATTACATCGGGGAGCGCCTAACTACAATCTAGAAAGGAAAAATATAATGAAATAAATCTAATTATCCTATCTATTACATTTTGAGGTATTTAAATGCCTCTCGAATCATTATAAAAATTAACTAAAACATATGTAATAAAACTTGAATGAATATTTAAATCAAATAAAATAAAGCATATAAAAATATAAACACATAGGAACACATAAGAGCACGTAATTGACATTGAAATAATAAAAATAGGGGTACCTCCCATTTGAAGTGGTGACTAAATGGAGTCAAATTGTCCTATTTATACTCACAATGAACAAAAGAATCATGGCACCAATTTAATTGAAAAAGAAAATAATAATACAAGTACTAAATTCACACTAATATGTCAGATGTAAAGAAATTTAAGTAAATCTAAAATTTCCAAATTAAGTATATTCAAAAGTAGCATAATTAGCTATTAAAGAAAAGAAACAATCATAATAAAGAGAGTCAAAATTCATCAGGGATAAAAATCATATTTTTCCAAAGTTTAGAGGTCAAAATTAAATAAAAGATAAAATTCAGGTACCGAAGTGCAATTACTACAAGGACCTACATGAAAGAAATTTAAAATGATCTGGGCCGAAGTAAAACTACTCCAGAGATCAGGGACTAAAGTGCAATTTCGTAAGCAGATCTCCTTAAGAAAACCGGTCACTGGGCCATTCTCTATTTCTTTGGGCCGAAAACTACCTAAGCCCAACTGAAAGTCCAAACCAAAACACAAGGCCAGCCCGTCTTTTATCACTCAGATCCAGCCAAAATAAAGGCATGGGCTCTGACCTTCTAGCCCAACCGAACCCAAAAGAAATAAAACAAAAGTCCATTCCCCAAACCCAACCAAAATAACCACAAGCCCACCTAAAAAAAAATAAAACACTAGCCCAAGCCCCCCTTTTCTTTCTTTTTTTCCTTTTCTTCCCCATACGTTTCCTTTCCTTCTTCTTCGGCCAACCGAAGAAGCTTCAGCTGGCAGTCATGGTGGCCGCCGGTGGCGCCGTCGCCGGTCGCTGGTGACTTCTCCGGTCGCCAAAATTTCTCAAAATGCACCCCCTCACTCCATTTTTCGCGTAGGTTCCATTTCCGGAGTTAATTTTTACAAAAGATGACCCGAAGGTGGCCGAAAAGCAAAAAGCCAGTCCAGTTTTTTATTTTTTAAAACACTATAATCTTCACCAAAAATCTTAAAAATTATGCCAAAAGCCTCCTTATAACTTCTACATTACAACTATAATCTAAGTTGAACAAGAAAACAACATAAAAAGGCTGAATTAAGGCAAAACAGTCCCTAAAATTCTTTTTGGCATTTTTTCAAACAATTAACATGCATTCACAAAAATCATCTTTTCCTTAATGTTTATTCATGGCTTTACCCCAAAATTTCAACAACACCAGCAGCAACAACAAGAAAACAGCAGGAACAACCAATAATACATGAATTCAACACGATAAAAAAAAAAAAAAACGGGAAATAGTTCAATGGAAGTGTTGATACCTCTTATGACCTTAGTTAAAATTGTTGATGAAATTCCAATCTCCTCACGTCCGATTGCTTGCTTTCTTGTGCTTGATTCTGTGTGTGTATATTAGGAAAAGAGAGGGAGCCGAATAGAGAGAGGAGTTTTTCTTCTTTTTTTTTCTTGTTATGGCTTGTCTTCTGTCCTGCCCAGAGAGAGAGCCGAGAGCCTCCCTTTTATTTTCTGTGTGTTTTTTTTCTCCTTTTTTTTTCAGAGAGAGCCGAGAGGGACTTCTAGCCAAATGGGGCTTGTGTGCTGAATCTTCCAAAAATGATGACTTCTGCCAATGAAAAGAAAGGTGCATGGCAATTGAGTATGGAATGGGTTAATAGGGGTTTTGGTAGAGAAAATGATTATGATGATTTTTTTTATTTTCTTTTTTGTTGTTTGTTTTTTTTTTGTTGTTTGTTTTTTTTTTGTTGTGTTTTTGTTTTTCTTTTGTTTTTCCTTTTTTTTTTTTTAAAAAGCAAACCTGCAAAAATGAGAAAAATGCACATTAAAATACTAGAAAATAAATAATTCATTAAATAGAAAAATCTTGAGAAAATATTAAAAATTGACAAAAATTTGGTGTCTACATTAAGCTCCGTGACTTTCAAACATACTTTGTATCATTTACATTATGGATTTGTATCCATATTTTTTCTATCAAACTCTTTTTTTTTTTATTGGCAAATGGTATGTAAATTATTATAAAATGTCATTTTATAATAATCATAATTTTTTATAGATGAATGTTATGTAAACTGTTAAAATGATCAATTCACAAATGACTAAATCTTACTACTTTATGGCATATATTAGTCTAATTGACTAAAAAATTACTGTAATCATGTGTACGTTGATTGTTGAATTGAAATTTCCTTTATTATCAGTACAAGTTCTTCTAATCAAAGCAAAATAAAATAAAATATCTTTTCTTTTTGTATGCAGTAGTTATGCTTAGTAGAAAATTATTAAACCATTTTTACAATACATAATTTCTCCTAAAATTAGTAACATTTTCCATGACCTTTAATCTTGTCAATATTACTAACCACCGACATGTAGATAATCTTAAAAGCAAAGCCATCAATATGACAAAAAAAGAATATTTACGTACTGAACGAAAAAAATTGCGATTCTATATAGAATCGAAGAAATTCATTATGAATGAGAATGAATCGCAAAATTATCACATTTCTAATTTCATATGCATCCAGAATTTCACGCAGCATTACTTTAGAGGAACTTTCCTTTTTCACACTAAGGAACCAATCCCAATCTCTACATCTCTTTTATTTTTTTTTAACCATTAAATGGGGTCAAAGTTGTTAGCGGTAAAATACTAAATAAATTTAATTCCATTTCAAGCTCTATTTTTTTTTAATAAATATTTGATTTTATTGCTCATACTGAAAAGACGGGATACAAGGAGGGGGGCCTAAACCGTACCTCTATGAGTCACTGCACTACTCCTGACGAGCACTAGTCAATCCTACTAGACGGGACACCTAGCCGATCCATAGAGATATCTTTGCGAACCTCTAGGGGTAGCTGCCCCCACGACTCGAAAACCCAATTGCTGCCTGAGTTAATGCCCTCCATAGCCAGACCAACCGCAGACCTGTTCGTCTCGCGAAGACAGTGCGTCATGACCCGCACATGATGCCGTAAAGCTAAGAGCTCCTCAAAATCGCGCATTAACCACCAAGGTATCCCGACCTCGGCGTGGAACATTCGAACCAGTAGCAAAGAGTCTGACTCCACGTGCACCTCCGCAAATCCTCGTTGTACGCAAAGCCTCACCCCCTCAAGTACTGCCTTCAGCTCTGCCTACAAACTCTTAGCTACATCAAACACCTTCGCAAAGGCAACAATAAAACGCCCTTCTGGGTCCCTTAAAATACCACCTCGCCTGCTCTTTCCGGATTGACCTGATAGCAACCATCATCGTTCAACTTAGGGATCATAAGCTACGACCTGCTCCATTTGTGCCAGGAAATCCTACCGGAACGGTCCCTCTTGACCACTAAATCAAGAAGAGAATGCCAAGATAAACCACCAGAGGCAAGATTGGGAAACCGCCCACACAAAATTTCTCGTAGCTCCCAGAGTATACGCAAGTGAATGCCAACCGCTGTCACCCGTTTGCCATCGAAAAGCATCATGTTCCTAGCCCTCCAGAGATGCCAACACACTAGACAAGGTAGAATCCGATATATTGTCTTCAAAGCGGGTTTTGATGTGGCTCTCAACCACCATTTAGCTAGCATATGTCATACCGTAAAAGCTGGACCGAGGCTTCCATCACTCCCGTCAAATGACTGCCAAACCTGTGAAGGGATCTCTCCAGTGTAGAAAATATGGTCTAGGGACTCCGCCCCTGGCTCCTTACAACACCAACAGCGAGATGTGCCATGTACCTGAAAGCGGTGAAGAATCTCCATGACTGGAAGTCGGGACCCCAGCAAACGTAACATGAAGAAAGACACCTTCGCTGGAATCAACGGATGCCATATATTTGCGAAAAACATTGACCTAGGTGCTGGTTGGCTCACCACCTGATACGCCAAAGAAACTGTAAACGAGCCAGAGGAGCTCAAGGCCCACACTATGCAATCCGGCCGTCGGGACACAGGAGGAGGAATACGTAAGATGTCTGACACAATAACCCGAGGTAGCCACTGCTGCAACAGGTGTACGTTCCACCGGCGTTGGTCAACAAAGTGTGCCACAGCGTGTACCCCAAAAGTTTCCACTTTATCGCACACCGGCCCCGTGCCAAAAATCCACTTCCCCATTCCCAAAACCCATGTAATGTGCTATTCCGTTTGGTCTTTGATCATCACCATCCGTCGCCATATGTGGGATTGCCCCCTAACTTGTTCAGCTTCACAAGGATGACCTCCCCGTAAATATTTTCCCCGCATAAAACGTGCCCATAAGGACACATTTTGGCGGAACGACCACCACAATTTCATAGAGAAAGCGTCATAGACCGCCTGTAGCCCGTATCCCCACACCACCCTCCTCTACCGGCCTACAATTGAACTCCATTTTATCCAATGAACCCGTAAATCATAATCAGAACTACCCCATAGGAATCCTCCGAAAATCTTTTCCAGACGTCGAAAGAAACCCTTCGTGGGAGTCATGGCAGCCAAAATATGAACTGGTATAGATGCCAACACACTCTTGATAAGAGTCAGCTTCCTACCATAAGATAACAACTTACCATTCCACGCCAGCACCCGCTTGGATACCGACTCTGTAACCCCCGAGAAGTAGATCGACTTGCCCCTTTCGACATAGAGTGGACAGCCAAGATATTTAATGGGGAAAGACTGCTCTTTGAAACTCGTAATCTTGGCGATGGTATGCTTCCTAACCGCGTTGAGCCTCCGATGTACTAGGAAGCAACTCTTCTGGAGGTTCACCTACTGCCCCGACACATTGCAGTAGGCTTCCACAGCGCACAAGACCATCTTTAAGGACCTTTTCAACCCGCTAGTAAAAATCATCACATCATCCGCGTATGCGAGAGGAGAAATGTTAGGGCAGCTTCTGGGAACCTTGAACGGGACAAATCTCCTATCTGCCAGTAGTGCATTTAGTGATCGGGATAAGACCTCCGCCCTCAAGATAAACAAGACTGGTGATATGGGGTCCCCTTGGCGCAGATCCTTGGAAGATGTAAAGAACCCCTTCGGTGTCCCGTTAATAATCACTGAGAACCACACACTAGACACTAACCGCCATATCATGTCAATCCACCTCTCCCCGAAACCAAACTTACGCATCACTTGCATCAAAAAATTCCAGGACACCCTATCGTAGGCCTTTGCCATATCCAGCTTAAGGATCACGTTTCCTTCTCTATTCGCCCTCCGAATACCGGAAACTAGCTCTTGGGCCAATAAAAAATTATCCGAGATTTGCCGCCCCTGAACAAACCCGCTCTGGTTATCCTAAATCAAGAGCGGCAGCACCCTTGCTAATCTCTTCGCCAGCAGCTTGGAGATAATCTTATTCACAAACGTGCAAAGACTAATTGGTCGATATTGCGAGAAATCCTGAGGAGAGCCCACCTTGGGGATGAGGACGATAAAAGTGACCGTTATGCTCCTTAGCAGCTCCAAACCAGCAAAGAAGCTACCTACTACGTCATACACATCCTTTCCAACAATCTCCCACGCATAGGTGAAAAACCTCCCCGAGAACCCATCCGGCCCAGTAGCACTGTCAGGGTCCAAAGAGAACACCACGTCCTTAACCTCCTCAAGAGAGGGGTGCCGCTCCAAATCGAGATTATCCTGATCAGATATCAGTTTGGGGATCACATCCAGCACCGGAGAGGAACTCAACCCTGGTTGATCCGAAAACAGGTGATGGAAGAAAGAAACTGCCTCCTCAGAAATATCTTCCTCCCTGTCCAGCCACTCCCCGCGTTGTGATTTTATTCGATGGATCACCGACTTCCTCTGCCGTTCAGACACGCAAGCATGAAATAACCTCGTATTCTTATCCCCATCTGTCAACCATACCTGATAAGTGACTAATTTACGTAATAATTGTATAATATTTTATATTATTTTTAGTCACTTTAGTTACATTATTGGAAGAAAATAATTCATTTTGGCTATAATTGGTGTAAAATGCTTTTGTTCAATTAAATGAGGTTTTTATCACTTTTTACTTGGATTTTGTACATTTTGACAGTTTTGACATATTTTCGTATTTCGGCTATAACTTGAGCTATAATGATCGGATTGAGATACGTTTTAAACCAATTTGAAGATAAGAGATAGATCTACAACTTTGGTGAAGACATCTGAATCCAGTTTGAAGGTTCTCCAGGTCAAAAAGCTGAATTATAGTAGCTAATTGCTATTGGTCGAAGCTGAAACAGGGCAGTGAGCAGTCAAGGGTATTTCGATCATTTCTCAGCCTACACAGATCCAAATGAGGTGATTCTTGATGCATTGGAAATTTAACTCAAAGGGCTACAAGTTTCATGTTTTTGTCAAGAACTAAATCAGTTTTTATCATCAATAAAAGTTCAGTTGAAGTTGACGTAAAATCGGAGCAGAGCTGAAAATTGAACAAAAGTGCACAAAAATTCACTGTAGCAATCCAGCCGGAACTTGGCCGGATTTCTGGCCGGATTGTGGTCAGAGAAGTCTGCTCTTGATGCAAAAAACTCAATTTCACCTCCACTAAGTCACATGTGATGCTAGACGTGTGAGAAACATTTCCAGCTGTAAAAGGGAGGTGTAAATCTCACTTCTTGACCAACTTTCACCTTTATATAGCCAAAGCTTGCAAGATTGAAGGGGGATATAGAGAGACATACGGGAGAAGCTTGGAGTGCAGAAATGTAGTTCTTACATCTTCTGAGTGTTAGATTGGTTTTAGTGTAGACTAGTATAGTTCATCCATTCTTGTATATTAGCTAGATTAGGATGAAGATGGAGATGAAGAATGAGGAGTTGAACCTCATGTGACAAGGATTATCTCTTCTCCAACTCTTAATCTTTTGTATTTGATTCCAAATTTAGTTAATATACAAGTTCTGGATTTTGTGTTCAATATGTGTCTCTAAAGTTTATGCCTTGAGTTTGGTTGAACTTTCTATAATTGTTAGTGTTTATTATGTGGATATTTGATTGCTATGATTTGGGCAAGTTATTTAGCACTTTGACTCTTTAAATTATGATTAATCTGTACCATAGATTGTGATTATCTAAGGTGTTGTTTCTGTAATGAAAATTGAGATTTAACACTAGTTCAAGAAGTGTTAAATATAGGGAGTACACTCACGAAAGTAGAGGTGCACCTATGTGCTTTTTAGTGATTCATTTCATGTAATTTCACTGAAAAAAATGAACTTGTAGCTAATTTCATAACCATGAGAATAGGTATGGATTAGTTATAAGTATAATTGATTCACTACGAAAGTAGGATTCAAATGCATAAGGAAATTACACCATAACTAGCCTAGATGTAGTACTCAATGATCCAAATATAGCACTTGCATGAGTAGTTAGGGATACCACAACCTAAGGAGCTTTTACTTGTTATTTTGTATAATTTCAGTAGGTTAAATTTGTTATAATTCATTGATAGTCTAAATAATAGAGAAGCTTTAGTACTGCCGGTAATTGTTCACTCTTTCCTGTGGGATCGACCCGATATATACCCTAAACTACTAGTTGACCTGTATACTTGCAGTGAACGGGTGTAATTTGATTTTTTTTAACTTATATGTATATTAAAATCCCGTCAAGTTTTTGGCCCCGTTGTCGGGGAAGATTTGGCAATATCGGTATGAAGAGCAACTTTATTAGTTTAGACATTTTATTAGTTATAGTTTGAAGTTATTTTCTGTTATTTTTAGCGTTTTATGTGTATATGTGTTTTATTACCTATTCTTCTTACTACTCTTGCTCTTAAGTTATTTAAAAGCAATTTTAGGTAATAAGGAGGGTAGGTCAATTTGGAGGACAATGCTTGAGAAGTGGAAGATTGGCAATGGATGGTTACCAAGTGCAGAGCTCCTTTAACAGAGGTAACCAAGAATTTACTGAATGTATGTCTTTTGAAGATGGTTTAAGGTGCTTAAAGGCTAAATTTGATGTTATGATGCTACAAGTTCAAATGGACACAATTATGCATGAAATTGAGCAAGGAAGGAATGTTAATGCTTTTAATTCTTATCATGTGATTTATGACTTGTGTGGAAGTTATCATGCTACCGATACATGTATGCAAGTACAAAATGTTGATTATTATGATGAATTAGAGCATTACAATCCCTGTTTTGATCGATATAGTGCTAATACTTATGGTTGGAATAATCAATATACTTATAGTGATTATTCATATTTTTATGATTACCAACCTGAAAGTGTCCAATATGAATCAAAACTATCTTGGGAGTTGGCAATAGAGAAGTTAGCTAATGCACCTCTACCTTGGGAGTTAGAAAATGAACCATTAGCTAATGATTCTAATGCATCTTGGGAGCTAGCTGTAGAAAATTTTTCTAATCAATTTGATTTAGCAATAGAAAAGCTAGCAAATGCAACTTCCAACCGTTTTGATAGGATTGAGGAAAGAATAGATGAAGTAGCTTCTCACTTTGGGATAATACATGAGCAATTGAATGCATTGTGTGAAGTTATTTCCGCTAATAATTTACAAAATGATTCTAGCATGAATGGTGGGAATGTTGTATGTGAAAATGGGTTGTATTTTGATAAAAATGATGAATCTCAAGTGCGTTTTAATGAGCAAATATCCATTTCACATGATAATATCTTTGAAACTAATTTTGAGTCTCAAGAGAAGAGTTTTAATGACTCATTTTTCACCCCTCTTGAGGAGTGCATTGAAAGTATAGGTTCTAAGGGTATTACTGCCCAAGATACTCTCATTGCATTTCCTTTGGTAAGTTTTCAAGTGGTATATATTCAAGGTAACATCTATGAAAGACTTGGGATAGGTAAGTTATTTCCATCTCTCATATCATTAGAACATGTGACTTTTACTATAAAGTTACCTTTTAATGATCCATTACGGCCTAAAATGGTGGATTATTCGTTAATTAAACCTCCTTGAAAAATGAGGTGATATAGTCAAGCTAATGACTGACAAGTGATTAATTTACGTAATAATTGTCTAATATTTTATATTATTTTTAGTCACTTTGGTTATAATATTAGAAGAAAATGATTCATTTTGGCTATAATTGGTGAATAAATGTTTTTAAGTGATTAAATGAGGTTTTTATCACTTTTTACTTGGATTTTGTGTATTTTGACAGTTTTGATGCATTTTCGTATTTCGGCTATAACTTGAGCTACAGTGATCGGATTAAGATGATTCTTGAACCAATTTGAAGATAAGAGATAGATCTACAACTTTGGTGAAGACATCTAAATCCAGTTTGAAGGTTTTCCAGGTCAAAATGCCGAATTACAATAGAAAATTTCTACTGGTCGAAACTGGAACAGGGCAATAAGCAGGTAAGGGTATTTTGGTCATTTCTCAGCCTACACAGATCCAAATGAGGTGATTCTTGATGCATTGGAAAGCTAACTAAAAGGGCTACAAGTTTCATGTTTTGGTCAAGAGCTAAATCAGCTTTTATCATCAAGAAAAGTTCAGTGGAAGTTGATGCAAAATCGGAGCAGAGCTGGAAATTGAACCAGAAGTGACCAAATGGTCACTGTATCAATCCGGCCGGAATTTGGCCGGATTTAAGGCCGGATTTCTGGCCGGATTGCGGTCAGAAAAGGCTGCTCTGTACGCGTAAAACTCAATTTCACTCCCACCAACTCACATTGGATGCTAGACATGTGAGAGACATTACCAGCTGTAAGGAGAAAGTGTAAAGCTTCATTCCTTGACCATTTTCATCATAAAAAAAAATAGCCAAATTCATTGTAAGAGGGGTTGGAGTTCATAGCAGAAAATAGAGAGTGAGCTACGGGAGAAAGCTTGAAGCTGCAGAAATGTAGCTCTTTCATCTTCCTAGTGTTAGTTTAGCTTAGTATAGAGTAGTGTAGCTTTTCCATTCTTGTTTATTATCTAGATTAGGATGAAGATGGAGGATGAAGAAGGCAAGGAAGAAAGCTCATGTGACAAGGGTTGTATTCCTTCCAAACTCTTTATCTTTTGTATTTGATTCCAAGTTCAGTTAATATACAAGTTCTGGATTTTGTGTTCATTATGTGTTTCTAAAGTTTATACCTTGGGTTTGGTTGAACTTTCTATGATTGTGAGTGTTTATTGTTTGGTTATTTGATTGCTACGATTTGAGCAAGTTATTTAGCACTTTAGCTCTTTAAATCATGATTAATCTGGTACCATTAATTGTGATTATCTAAGGTGTTATTCCTGCAATGGAAATTGAGATTTAACACTAGTTCAAGAAGTGCTAAACATAGGGAGTACACTCACGAAAGTAGAGGTGCACTTATGTGGTTTTTAGTGATTCATTTCATGTAATTTCATTGAAGAAATGAACTTGTAGCTAATTTCATAACCATGAGAATAGGTATGGATTAGTTATAAGTATAATTGATTCACTACGAAAGTAGGATTCAAATGCATAAGGAAATTACACCATAACTAGCCCAGATGTAGTAATTAATGATCCAAATATAGCACTTGCATGAGTAGTTAGGGATACCACAACCTAAGGAGCTTTTATTTGTCATTTTGTATAATTTCAGTAGGTTAAATTTGTTATAATTCATTGATAGTCTAAATAATAGAGAAGCTTTAGTAATACCGGTAATTGTTCACTCTTCCTTGTGGGATCGACCCGATATATACCCTAAACTACTAGTTGATCTGTATACTTGCAGTGAACGGGTGTAATTCGGTATTTTTTAGCTTGCACGTATGTAAAATACCCGTCAAGTTTTTGGCGCCGTTGCCGGGGAAGATTTGGCAATATCGGTGTGAAGAGCAACTTTATTAGTTTAGACATATTATTAGTTATACTGTGAATGTTATTTTCTGTGTTTTATATGTGTATGTGTTTTATCACCTATTCTTCTTACTAATTTTGCTCTTAAGTTGTTTAAAGGCAATTTTAGGTGATGAGAAGGATAGGTCAATTTGGAGGACAATGCTTGAGAAGTGGAAGATTGGCAATGGATGGTTATCAAGTGCAAAGCTCCTTCAACAGAGGTAACCAAGAATTTACTGAATGTATGTCTTTTGAAGATGGTTTAAGGTGCTTAAAGGCAAAATTTGATGTAATTAAGTTACAAGTTCAAATGGACACCATGATGCATGAAATTGAGCAGAGGAGGAATGTTAATGTTTTTAATTCTTATCATGTGATTTGTGACTTGTGTGGAGGTTGTCATGCTACTAATACATGTATGCAAGCACAAAATGTGGATTATTATGATAAATTAGAGCATTACAATCCTTGTTTTGATCAATATAGTGCTAATTGGAGCAATTCTCCTGCTTATGGTTGGAATAATCAATGTACTTATAGTGATAATTCATATTTTTATGATCACCAACCTGAAAGTGTCCAATATGAATCAAAATCATCTTGGGAGTTGGCAATAGAAAGAGTAGCTAATGATTCTAAGCCATCTTGGGAGTTAGCTTTAGAAAAGCTAGCAAATGCAACTTCCGATCGTTTTGATAGGATTGAAGAAAGAATAGATGAATTAGCTTCTCACTTTGGTCGAATACATGAGCAATTGAGTGCATTGTGTGAAGTTATTTCTTCTAATAATTTGCAAAATGATCCTAGCATAAATGGTGGGAATGTTGTATGTGAAAATGGGTTGCATTTTGATGAAAATGATGAATCTCAATTGTGTTTCAATGAGCAAATGTCCATTTCACATGATAATATCTTTGGAACTAACTTTGAACCTCAAGAGGTGAGTTTTAATGACTCATTTTTCACCCCTCTTGAGGAGTGCATTGAAAGTATAGGTTCTAAAGGTATTCCTGCCCAAGATACTCTCATGACATTTCCTTTGGGAAGTTCTCAAGTGGTGTATATTCAAGGTAATATCTATGAAACACTTGGGATAGGTAAGTCACTTTCAATTCTCACATCATTAGATTATGTGGCTTTGGCTATAAAGTCACCATTTAATGATCCACCACGGCCTAAAATGGTGGATTATTCGTTAACTAAGCCTCCTTGAAAAATGAGGTGATATAGTCAAGCTAATGACTATAAACAAGCGCTAGTTGGGAGGCAACCCAACGAATTTTTTTTAGTAAGTTTAAGTGTTTAATTAGTGTTTTTGTGTGTTTTAAAGGTGGCAATGGCAATGGTTTATGCAATGTGTTTCAAGTGCAGAAGAACTTATAAGGAAGCAAAAAGGGAGTTTTCTTGTTCATTTGATCCAATTCATGCATTTGAAGTGCTTAATTCTAAAGTTATATTGATGCATGATTTCATGTTTCAAGGAGCAATTGGTTGAGAAAGCACAAATTTTATGTTTAAGGTGAGTAATAAAAAAAAAACTTTTGAAAATGGAAAGTGGAAGGAAAAACTGCAGAAATAAAAAATTTCTGCAGCAAATCCGGCCTCAAATCCGGCCATAAACTGGCCGGATTCATGGCCGGATTATCAGGGGAAGAAAAAATCAAATTTTCGGAGCTACTGCCTCATATCCGGCCGTTAATCCGGCAGGAAATCCGGCCAGTTTCTGGCCGGATATGCAGAGTTAAAAAAAAAAAAAAAAAAAAAAAAAGAGAAAGGGGGCACTGTATCAATCCGGCCAACAATCCGGCCAAATTTAGGCCGGATTAAAGGCCGGATTGAGAGGAAAAATCGAAAGAAAAAAAAAAAAAAAATTTGTGGCTACTGGCCAGTATCCGGCCGATAATCCGGCCGAATATCCGTCCGGAAACTGGCCGGATTGTGGCCGGTTTTGCGCACTAAAGGGAATCCGCGCGCGGATTCCCTCATTTCTTTTCTTCCTCCTTTCTTCAACCTCCACACACACTCACACCTTGAACACACACTACTCCTAAAAACCCTCTTTTCACCATCCAATCTCCAAACTAAATACACCAAAACATTTCTCTTTTCCTTGTGAGTTGATTCCATAGCTTAAATTCCTTCAAAAACAAGTTCTAATTCGGATTTGAGCTTGAGAAGAACAAGGGTTTCAAATTTTTGAACTCTTCATTTGGGTTCAAATTGGAGTGAAATTTTTGGGGGTTTCTTCACCATTTGCACCATTAATCATCTACCAACAAGTTTGAGGTAACAAATCTTCACCAAATGTTATCATTTGAATTTTGTCAATTTTCACTTTTTCCTATTTTTGGGCAATTTCGAATTTTTTTTCATTTTGTGAAGTTTGATGCTTTTTATGATGTTATTGAGCTTATTGATGATTATTGGTGATGTTTAACTCATGGGTTTGAGATTATTTGGTGAATTTAGCAATTTTAAGCTAATCTTGAGGATTACTTTGATTTGATCATTATTAGCTAATTTTTTTTTTTTTTTGGGGCAATTGGATTGAAGAAAATTGTATGAGAGTAATGGATTGGTCTAGGATATTTACATGCTAAATTTAGGCTTAATTAGCTTATCCTTTGATTTTTGGCATGTTTATTCTAGAAAATTTGATTAAAGTTGAATTAATGACCTTTTTAAGTCTAAACTCATGGTTAAGGTGCTTTTTAGCATTTCATTATGCTTATTTAGGTCATTAAGTTGGGAATAAGTTGTGTGATTGTTTAATTGCTTTCTCTACCTATTTGGACATTTTATGCTTAAGTGTTTTATTTGGAAAAAAATGAAAGAAGCATTTGTTGTTGATAATCAATTGTAAAGTCTTGCTTGTGAAGTTAATTGCTAATTATTATGTGAGTAAGTTGATAAGATTGGCTAATTAAAGATAAAGAGGTAAAAGTGAATGAGTTTTCATTATCTTTACTTAGCAATGTACCTATTAAATGAAGTTAACATTTAATAATTTTAATTAGGTACAATGGCTCGCACTAAGAAAGGTGCAGTGAAATCTCCTCCTCCTAACAAGAGAGGAGAAGCTTCGACGTCTAGACAACCGCGCTTGAAAAGAAAAGCAAGTAGACGTCTACAGCTTGAGGACGAGCCATCATCTGGAGAGGATACTCAACAACAAGAGGAACAAGATGCACAAGGGGACCAAGAGGAGGAAGTCCCTTATGATAAGTCGCGCTTCACCTCCGCCGAAAATGAAGCTTGGTACAATGCTAGGAGGGGAGCTAAGGTATTGGTGGAAAAGGATGTCACCTCGGATGCCGAGGAGGTCTACCATCTCAAGGCCTCCTTTGCCAAATTGGGATGGGAAAATTTCTTTAACATCCCAAACTTCTATTATGAGGAGCTTGTCCGAGAATTCTATGCAAATGTGGAGGACAAGAAGGTTTTTCACTACGACACGGAGGTGATTACTAGTACAGTGCGAGGGAGAAAAGTTCGAGTCCATAGAGCTGATTTGGAGCGCTATCTTCATGTTTCGGATGTGGGGCGCAAGGTAGATTTGAAGAAAGCCTTCAAACCCAATGATTTGGACTCTTGGAACATGCTAGAGGCACTTGTACGTTTGGGGGTTGAGTACAAGGCTACTCGAACGACGGGGCGATATTCGGTATTGACTTCATCATTTCCGGAGTCGCAACGTCTCCTTATTTACCTATTTGCCGCCAATATCATTCCGAGGGCAAGTGGAACCAATGAGGCGCGCACAAGTGACATCTATTTCTTGGATAAAATGAAGCATGGCTTAGGAAACATCCAAGGCATTCCATTGGGAAGCATTATCACCAACCACATGTGGGCTGTGGTTCGCAGTAACGACATCAAACATGCTTTCCCGTATCCTCGGTTCTTGACCTTCGAGTTTCAAAGGGTTGGAGTGGATTTTTCTAACGCTTTCCCTACAGGTCTCAAGAAGAAGGACGTCTTTACATTGGATTTTTGCAGGTTCATTTTGAAGAGTAAAGACGGCGGTGGTCCTTCAACTCAAGGAGGTGCTCAAGGGGACATTAGGCAAGAGGAGGAAGTTGAAATTGAACGAATTGAAGGGGCTCAAGGGGTTGAGACAACTACCCCGCCGGTCTCAAATGAACCGTCTTCCTCACGGCCTCCAACCTCACCTCAAGACACTCGGTCGTTTTTCAAGAAGATAATGGACAAGCTGCTTTGTGTCGAGGCTGAGGTAAAGAAAAGCCGCCAAGAGAATAAGCGGAATTCCGAGCGTCTTCGTCGCATCGAGACCAAGCTGGGTATTGAAGCTCCTCCGACTCCACCATCGTCACCTGACCAAGCGACTACTTGAGGGAGTGCTCGTCTTGCAGAAATGTTTTTTTTTTCTTTTCTGTAGTATTTGTGATGTTTTTAGTGATTTTCTTTATTTCTTTTTTGTGAACTAATCCAAGTGATCTTTATCTCTATTGTGATGATAGTGATTCGGACTACTAAAAGTTGGAAATTCATCACTTGGACATGGATTCGGATTGCGCAAGTTCAATTGAGCAGTATTTTCTTTTACTCTTTATTTATTTTCCTTTTTTCACATTGAGGACAATGTGAAGTTTAAGTGTGGGGGAGGAAAGTATTGAACTTGCATTTACTTGCTAGGTGATGATATTTTGTGGATTTAAATGCTTAGAAATGTTGGAATTGTGTTTGAAATGCTTGCCATGTGGATAATTGCTTGAAATTGGGTTTGTTGGCAGGGAGTTTTCATCCATTTATAAGGAGAAACTCTGTCAAAATTTTTCTAAAATCTTTTCCAATATTTCACTATGGCCCAAAAGTTCTTCAAATTTTTGCATTTTCATTCAAAAAGGGCTAATTGTTCCAACCTTAAGTGTTTAATTCTTCCAATTGTTGAAACTTTATATGTATTTTGGAAAGTTTAGTCCTCATTTAACTTGAAAATGATTATTATGCAATTAGGATTTTTACATTTTAGAAAGTATATTGGATAAAGTGAGGAAAATTATGCCTATAATTTTACATGTTTAATGAAATTTCTTCTCTTTACTTAATTTTATAAGTAAGTGATTGACATAATTGATAAAAGGTTATACTCCTCCTTTGATTAGTCTTATATATTTTCTAAGAGGGAATAAAAAAAATAATAAAAAAATAATAAAATAAAAAAAAAAAGAAGAGAAAAAAAGAAAATAAAAGAAAGAAATAAAAATTATTCTACTCCAATGATTTTTGTACCGAGTAACCGGGGGTTGGCATCTACAAATGTCGATTTTCGCGTAAAAAGGTACTTGAATTAAGAGTATGCATTGCAACTTGAATAAGTGAAATGTTGAGTAACCGGGAATCTTCACCTAAAAGTGTCGATTTTCGCGTAAAAAGGCATTTTCACTATTTAAGTAAAAATTAGTATGAATAAATCCCTCTTAGTTATAGAATTTTGAGAAAAAGATGATTATAGGAGGAGGAAGGCTATAAATTGACTATGTGATTTGCTTATTTGTAAAATTAAGTTAGGGTAAGAGATTAAGTTTAACTTGTTGAATTTAGGGTATAATTATCTTTCCTTTACTTGATATTATGAGTATTTAGTGTAAATTGAATAATTGTATAATGATTATTTTCCAAGTCTTGAGGAATTAAATTGGACAAAGTGCATATATTGTTTCACCTCTTGAATCATTGCATTTGATTATGTGTGAATTGCTTGAGGACAAGCAATGATTTAAGTGTGGGGGAGTTTGATAAGTGACTAATTTACGTAATAATTGTATGATATTTTATATTATTTTTAGTCACTTTTGTTATATTATTGGAAGAAAATGAATTATTTTGGCTATAATTGGTGAATAAATGTTTTTAAGTGATTAAATGAGGTTTTTATCACTTTTTACTTGGATTTTGTGTATTTTGACAGTTTTGATGCATTTTCGTATTTCGGCTATAACTTGAGCTACAGTGATCGGATTAAGATGATTCTTGAACCAATTTGAAGATAAGAGATAGATCTACAACTTTGGTGAAGACATCTAAATCCAGTTTGAAGGTTTTCCAGGTCAAAATGCCGAATTACAATAGCAAATTTCTACTGGTCGAAACTGGAACAGGGCAATAAGCAGGTAAGGGTATTTTGGTCATTTCTCAGCCTACACAGATCCAAATGAGGTGATTCTTGATGCATTGGAAAGCTAACTAAAAGGGCTACAAGTTTCATGTTTTGGTCAAGAGCTAAATCAGCTTTTATCATCAAGAAAAGTTCAGTGGAAGTTGATGCAAAATCGGAGCAGAGCTGGAAATTGAACCAGAAGTGACCAAATGGTCACTGTATCAATCCGGCCGGAATTTGGCCGGATTTAAGGCCGGATTTCTGGCCGGATTGCGGTCAGAAAAGGCTGCTCTGTACGCGTAAAACTCAATTTCACTCCCACCAACTCACATTGGATGCTAGACATGTGAGAGACATTACCAGCTGTAAGGAGAAAGTGTAAAGCTTCATTCCTTGACCATTTTCATCATAAAAAAAAATAGCCAAATTCATTGTAAGAGGGGTTGGAGTTCATAGCAGAAAATAGAGAGTGAGCTACGGGAGAAAGCTTGAAGCTGCAGAAATGTAGCTCTTTCATCTTCCTAGTGTTAGTTTAGCTTAGTATAGAGTAGTGTAGCTTTTCCATTCTTGTTTATTATCTAGATTAGGATGAAGATGGAGGATGAAGAAGGCAAGGAAGAAAGCTCATGTGACAAGGGTTGTATTCCTTCCAAACTCTTTATCTTTTGTATTTGATTCCAAGTTCAGTTAATATACAAGTTCTGGATTTTGTGTTCATTATGTGTTTCTAAAGTTTATACCTTGGGTTTGGTTGAACTTTCTATGATTGTGAGTGTTTATTGTTTGGTTATTTGATTGCTACGATTTGAGCAAGTTATTTAGCACTTTAGCTCTTTAAATCATGATTAATCTGGTACCATTAATTGTGATTATCTAAGGTGTTATTCCTGCAATGGAAATTGAGATTTAACACTAGTTCAAGAAGTGCTAAACATAGGGAGTACACTCACGAAAGTAGAGGTGCACTTATGTGGTTTTTAGTGATTCATTTCATGTAATTTCATTGAAGAAATGAACTTGTAGCTAATTTCATAACCATGAGAATAGGTATGGATTAGTTATAAGTATAATTGATTCACTACGAAAGTAGGATTCAAATGCATAAGGAAATTACACCATAACTAGCCCAGATGTAGTAATTAATGATCCAAATATAGCACTTGCATGAGTAGTTAGGGATACCACAACCTAAGGAGCTTTTATTTGTCATTTTGTATAATTTCAGTAGGTTAAATTTGTTATAATTCATTGATAGTCTAAATAATAGAGAAGCTTTAGTAATACCGGTAATTGTTCACTCTTCCTTGTGGGATCGACCCGATATATACCCTAAACTACTAGTTGATCTGTATACTTGCAGTGAACGGGTGTAATTCGGTATTTTTTAGCTTGCACGTATGTAAAATACCCGTCAATGACTATAAAGAAACGCTAGTTGGGAGGCAACCCAACGATTTCTTGTTTTTAGTAAGTTTAAGTTGTTTAATTAGTATTTTTTGTGTGTTTTATAGGTGGCAATGGCAATGATTTTTTGCAAATGGCTTCAAGAGCAAAATATCTTATAAGGAAGCAAAAAAGGGAGTTTTCTTGATAATTCATGCATTTAAAGTGCTTAATTCTAAAGTTATATTGATGCATGATTTCATGTTTCAAGGTGCAATTAGTTGAGAAAGCACATTTTTCATGTTTAAGGTGAGTTTTTCTTGAAAAAAATGAAGAAAGTTGAAAATTGGGTGAGTAAAAACCTTGGTTAATGGAAAAATGGAAGGAAAAACTGCAGAAATAAAAAATTTTTGCGGTAAATCCGGCCAATTTTTGGCCGGATTCATGGCCGGATTGACAGGGGAGGCGAAACAAAAAAAATTTTGCTCACTGCTTCATATCCGGCTGGAAATCCGGCCAGTTTTCGGCCGGATATGCATTATAAAAAAAAAAATAAAAAAATTGCTTGTCCAGAATCCGGCTGGATTCTAGCCAGAGGCGCACAAATAGGGGAATCCGCGCACGGATTCCCCAATTCCCTCCATCTCTTCTTCTTCAATTCACACACACACACTCACACCTTAAACACACACCACTCCTAAAATTCATCTTTTCACCATCCAATCTCCAAACTAAATACACCAAAACACTCCCCTTTCTCTTGTGAGTTGATTTCATAGCTTAAATTCCTTGAAAAACAAGCTTTAATTCGAATTTGAGTTTGAGAAGAACAAGGGTTTCAAAATTTTGAACTCTTCATTTGAGGTCGAATTGGAGTGAAATTTTTGGGGGTTTCTTCACCATTGGCATCATTAATCATCTACCAACAAGTTTGAGGTAACAAATCTTCACCAAATGTTGTCATTTGAATTTTGCCAATTTTCACTTTTTTCTATTTTTGGGGAATTTCGATTTTTTTTCATTTTGTGAAGTTTGATGCTTTTTATTATGTTTATTGAGCTTATTGATGATTATTGGTGATGTTTAAATCATGGATTTGTGATTATTTGGTGAATTTAGCAATTTTTAGCTAATTTTGAGGATTAATTTGATTTGATCATTATTAGCTAATTGGATTGAAGAAAACTGTATGAGATTAAGGGATTGCTCTAGGATATTTACATGCTAATTTTGGGATTAATTTGCCTATCTCTTGATTTTTGGCATGTTTATTCTATATTTTTTTGTGAAAAGTGAATTAATGACCGTTTAAAACCTAAAACTCATGGTTAAAGTGCTATTTAGCATTTAATTATGTTTATTTAGGTCATTAAGTTGGGAGTGAGTTGTTTGTGTGCTTAAGTGCTTCTTCTAATTAATTGGATATTATATGTTTAAATGTTTTATTTGGAGAAATTATAGGAGCAAGAGTTGTTGATAACTACTTTGGACACTTACTTATGATATTGATTGCTAATTATCATGTAAGTAAGTTAATGAGTTTGTCTCTTTAAAGATAGAGGTAAATGTGACTAAGTGTTTGTTATCTTCTATTTAACAATGTACCTATTAAATGAAGTTAACGTTTAATAATTTTAATTAGGTACAATGGCTCGCACTAAGAAAGGTGTGGTAAAATCTCCACTGCCCAATAGGAGAGGAGAAGCTTCGACGTCTAGACCACCGCACATGAAAAGAAAAGCAAGTAGACGTCTTGTGCTTGAGGATGAGCCATCATCCGAAGAGGAGACTCAACAACAAGAGGAACAAGAGGAACAAGAGGCACAAGGGGAACAAGAGGAGGAAGTCCCTTATGATAAGTCGCGCTTCACCTCCGCCGAAAATGAAGCTTGGTACAACGCTAGGATGGGAGTTAAGGTATTGGTGGAGAAAGATGTCACTCCGGATGTTGAGGAGATCTACTATCTCAAGGCTTCCTTTGCCAAATTGGGATGGAAAAACTTCTTTAACATCCCAAACTTCTATTATGAGGAGCTTGTCCGAGAATTCTGCGCGAATATCGAGGACAAGAAGGTTTTTCACTACGACACGGAGGTGATTACCAGTACAGTGCGAGGGAGAAAAGTTCGAGTCCATAGAGGTAATTTGGAGCGCTATCTTCATGTTTCGGATGTGGGGAATAAGGTAGATTTGAAGAAAGCTTTCAAACCCAATGATTTGGACTCTTGGAACATGCTAGAGGCACTTGTACGCTTGGGGGTTGAGTGCAGGGCTACTCGGAAGACCGGGCAATATTCAGTATTGAC